>NW_026698219.1:0-194049 GCF_030435755.1 Ochotona princeps
GGCTAGGGGAGGCGAGGTGGCGGGGAACGGCTGGAGAGCTCAGGCACAAGTGAAGGGGAGGGGCCACGGCATGGCTGGAGACCCTGGCCTCCGCTGCTAGGGGGTTTCCAGCAGTGGAGGCGAGCCTCGCCGGGGGTTGGGGGTGGGGGTCTCCAGCAGGAGCGGTGACCCTCGCCTTGGCTGCCAGGGGTCTCCAGCAGCTGCGACTAGGGGAGGGGAGGGGAGGGGCACGGCTGGAGTGCCCAGGCACAAGTGAAGGGGAGGGGCCACGGCATGGCTGGAGACCCTGGACTCGGCTGCTAGGGGGTCTCCAGCAGTGGAGGCGACCCTCCACGCGGACCCCGGGGGTCTCCTGCAGCTGAGGCAACCCATGCCATGGCTGCCTGGGGGTCTCCAGGAGCAGCAGCGGCGACCCTCGCCTCTGCTCCCGTGTGTATCCAGCAGCAGCCGCAACCCTCGCCTCGGCTTCCGTGGGTATCCAGCAGCACAGAGACTCTCGCCAGGGCTCCCAGGGGCCTCCAGCAGCAGCGGTTCCCGGAGGGGAGGGGGCGCGGCGCGGCTGGCGACCCTCACCCTGCCGCGAGGGGATCTCCAGCAGCAGCGGCTACCCTCACTTCGCCTGCTGGGGGTCTCCAGCTGCGAGGCGAGGCGAGTTGAAGAGGTGCGGTGCAGCTGGAAAGCCCAGGTGCAAGGGAAGGGAAGGGGCCCTGGCACAGCGGAAGACACTCGCCACGGCTTCCGGTGGTCTCCAGCAGCAGCGAGCCTCGCTGCTGCTGCTGCCAGTGGTCTCCAGCAGCGGCAGCGAGCTGAAGAGATGGGGCGCAGCACGGCTTGTAAGGCCTGGAGCAAGGGAAGGCGAGGGAGGGCGGCATGGCTTGAGACCCTCCCAGCACTGCAAAGGGAACTCCAGCAGCAGCAGAGACCTGCTCCACTGCACGGGGGAGGGTCTCCATCACCGTCTGCGCCCCTCGCCTCGGCTGGTAGGGATCTCCAACAGTGGCGGCGACCCTCGCCTTGGCTGCCAGGGGTCTGCAGGAGCTGCGGCTAGGGGAGGGGAGGGGGCGCGGCACGGCTACTGGAGAGTGCAGGCACAAGGGTAGTGGAGGCGGAGCAGCATGCCTACAGCCCTTAGCTGTGCAACAACGGGATCTCCAGGGGAATTGGCGACCTTGGCCTCGGGTGCTGGGGATCTCCAGCCGCGGCGGCGACCCTCGCCTTGGTGCTGGGAGTCTCCAGCAGCCGCGGTGACCCTCGCCTTGGCTGCCGGGGGTCTGCAGGAGCTGCAGCTAGGGGAGGGGATTGGGCGTGGCATGGCAGCAGTGCCCAGACACAAGTGAAGTGGAGGGGCCACGGCATGGCTGGAGACCCTGGCCTTGGCTGATAGAGGGTCTAGCAGTGGAGGCGACCCTCGCCGGGGGGTGTTGGGGATCTCTAGCAGCGGCGTCGACCCTCGCCGGGGGGTGGGGTGGGGGTCTCCAGCAGCCGCGGTGAACATCGTCTTGGCTGCGGGGGGTCTCCAGCAGCTGCGACTAGGGGAGGGGAGGGGAGGGGCACGGCTGGAGTGCCCAGGAACAAGTGAAGGGGAGGGGCCATGGCATGGCTGGAGACCCTGGCCTTGGCTGATAGGGTGTCTCCAGCAGTGGAGGCGACCCTCCACGCGGACCCCGGGGGTCTCCTGCAGCTGAGGCAACCCATGCCATGGCTGCCTGGGGGTCTCCAGGAGCAGCAGCGGCGACCCTCGCCTCTGCTCCCGTGTGTATCCAGCAGCAGCGGCAACCCTCGCCTCGGCTTCTGTGGGTATCCAGCAGCACAGAGACTCTCGCCAGGGCTCCCAGGGGCCTCCAGCAGCCGCGGTTCCCGGAGGGGAGGGGGCGCGGCGCGGCTGGCGACCCTCACCCTGCCGCGAGGGCATCTCCAGCAGCAGCGGCTACCCTCACTTCGCCTGCTGGGGGTCTCCAGCCGCGAGGCGAGGCGAGGCGAGTTGAAGAGGTGCGGTGCAGCTGGAAAGCCCAGGTGCAAGGGAAGGGAAGGGGCCCTGGCACAGCGGAAGACACTCGCCACGGCTTCCGGTGGTCTCCAGCAGCAGCGAGCCTCGCTGCTGCTGCTGCCAGTGGTCTCCAGCAGCCGCGGCGAGCTGAAGAGATGGGGCGCAGCATGGCTTGTAAGGCCTGGAGCAAGGGAAGGGGAGGGAGGGCGGCATGGCTTGAGACCCTCCCAGCACTGCAAAGGGAACTCCAGCAGCAGCAGAGACCTGCTCCACTGCACGGGGGAGGGTCTCCATCATCGTCTGCGCCCCATGCCTCGGCTGGTAGGGATCTCCAACAGTGGCGGCGACCCTCGCCTTGGCTGCCAGGGGTCTGCAGGAGCTGCGGCTAGGGGAGGGGAGGGGGCGCGGCACGGCTACTGGAGAGTGCAGGCACAAGGGTAGTGGAGGCGGAGCAGCATGCCTACAGCCCTTAGCTGTGCAACAACGGGATCTCCAGGGGAATTGGAGACCCTCGCCTTGGTGCTGGGAGTGTCCAACAGCCGCGGTGACCCTCGCCTTGGCTGCCGGGGGTCTGCAGGAGCTGCGGCTAGGGGAGTTGATTGGGCGTGGCATGGCAGGAGTGCCCAGGCACAAGTGAAGGGGAGGGGCCACGGCATGGCTGGAGACCCTGGCCTTGGCTGATAGGGGGTCCCAGCAGTGGAGGCGACCCTCGCCGGTGGCGGGGGTTGGTGGTCTCTAGCAGGAGCGGTGACCCTCGCTGTGGGGGGGTGGGGGTCTCCAGCAGCCGCGGTGATCATCCCCTTGGCTGCCGAGGGTCTCCAGCAGCTGCGACTAGGGGAGGGGAGGGGCACGGCTGGAGTGCCCAGGCACAAGTGAAGGGGAGGGGACACGGCAGGGCTGGAGACCCTGGCCTCGGCTGCTAGGGGGTCTCCAGCAGTGGAGGCGACCCTCCACGCGGACCCCGGGGGTCTCCTGCAGCTGAGGCAACCCATGCCATGGCTGCCTGGGGGTCTCCAGGAGCAGCAGCGGCGACCCTCGCCTCTGCTCCCGTGTGTATCCAGCAGCAGCCGCAACCCTCGCCTCGGCTTCCGTGGGTATCCAGCAGCACAGAGACTCTCGCCAGGGCTCCCAGGGGCCTCCAGCAGCCGCGGGTCCCGGAGGGGAGGGGGCGCGGCGCGGCTGGCGACCCTCACCCTGCCGCGAGAGGATCTCCAGCAGCAGCGGCTACCCTCACTTCGCCTGCTGGGGGTCTCCAGCTGCGAGGCGAGGCGAGTTGAAGAGGTGCGGTGCAGCTGGAAAGCCCAGGTGCAAGGGAAGGGAAGGGGCCCTGGCACAGCGGAAGACACTCGCCACGGCTTCCGGTGGTCTCCAGCAGCAGCGAGCCTCGCTGCTGCTGCTGCCAGTGGTCTCCAGCAGCCGCGGCGAGCTGAAGAGATGGGGCGCAGCACGGCTTGTAAGGCCTGGAGCAAGGGAAGGGGAGGGAGGGCGGCATGGCTTGAGACCCTCCCAGCACTGCAAAGGGAACTCCAGCAGCAGCAGAGACCTGCTCCGCTGTACCGGGGGTGAGTGTGTCTCCATCACCGTCTGCGACCCTCGCCTGGGCTGGTAGGGATCTCCAACAGTGGCGGCGACCCTCGCCTCCGCTTGAAGGGGTCTGCAGCTGCAGAGACGGGAGGGGGGGCGCGGCACGGCTGGAGAGTGCAGGCACAAGGGTAGTGGAGGCGGAGCAGCATGCCTACAGCCCATAGCTGCGCCACAAGGGGATCTCCAGGGGAATTGGCGATCTTGGCCTCGGGTGCCGGGGGTCTCCAGCCGTGGCTGTGACCCTCGCCTTGCCGCTGGGAGTCTCCAGCAGCCGAGGTGAACATCGCCTTGGCTGCCTAAGGTCTCCAGCAGCTGCGACTAGGGGAGGGGAGGAGAGGGGCACGGCTGGAGTGCCCAGGCACAAGTGCAGGGGAGGGGCCACGGCATGGCTGGAGACCCTGTTCTTGGCTTATAGGGGGTCTCCAGCAGTGGAGGCGACCCTCGACGTGGACCCCGGGGGTCTCCTGCAGCTGAGGCGACCCAGGCCACGGCTGCCTGCGGATTTCCATCAGCAGCAGCAACTCTCGCCTCAGGTGCTGGGGGTCTGCAGGAGCTGCGGCTAGGGGAGAGGAAGGGGCGCGGTATGGCTGGAGTGCCCAGGCACAAGTGAAGGGGAGGGGTCACAGCATGGCTGGAGCCCCTGGCCTCGGCTGCTCTTGGGTTTCCAGCAGTGGTGGCGACGCTCGCCGGGGCGGGTTGGGGGTCTCCAGCAGGAGCGGAGACCCTCGCCGCGGGGGGTGGCGGTCTCCAGCAGGAGCGGCGACACTCGCCTTGGCTGTCGGGGGTCTGCAGGAGCTGCGGCTAGGGGAGGGGATTGGGCGTGGCATGGCAGGAGTGCCCAGGCAAAAGTGAAGGGGATTGGGCCACGGCATGGCTGGAGACCCTGGCCTTGGCTGATAGGGGGTCTGAGCAGTGGAGGCGACCCTCGCAGGGGGGGTGGTAGGGGGTCTCCTGCAGAAGCAGCGACCCTCGCCGTGGGGTGGTGGGGGTCTCCTGCAGCCGCGGTGATCATCCCCTTGGCTGCCGAGGGTCTCCAGCAGCTGCGACTAGGAGAGGGGAGGGGAGGGGCACGGCTGGATTGCCTAGGCACAAGTGAAGGGGAGGGGCCACGGCATGGCTGGAGACCCTGGCCTCGGCTGCTAGGGGGTTTCCAGCAGTGGAGGCGACCCTCGCCGGGGGGGGGGGTTGGGGGTCTCCAGCAGGAGCGGCGACCCTCGCCTTGGCTGCCAGGGGTCGGCAGGAGCTGCCTCTAGGGGAGGGGAGGGGGCTCGGTATGGCTGGAGTGCCCAGGCACAAGTGAAGGGGAGGGGCCACGGCAGGGCTGGAGACCCTGGCCTCCGCTGCTAGGGGGTCTCCAGCAGTGGAGGCAACCCTCCACGCGGACCCCGGGGGTCTACAGCAGCTGAGGTAACCCATGCCATGGCTGCCTGGGGGTCTCCAGGAGCAGCAGCGGCGACCCTCGCCTCTGCTCCCGTGGGTATCCAGCAGCAGCGGCAACCCTCGCCTCTGCTTCCGTGGGTATCCAGCAGCACAGAGACTCTCGCCAGGGCTCCCAGGGGCCTCCAGCAGCCGCGGGTCCCGGAGGGGAGGGGGCGCGGCGCGGCTGGCGACCCTCACCTTGCCGCGAGGGCATCTCCAGGAGCAGTGGCTACCCTCACTTCGCCTGCCGGGGTTCTCCAGCCGCGAGGCGAGGCGAGTTGAAGAGGCGCGGTGCAGCTGGAAAGCCCAGGTGCAAGGGAAGGGGAGGGGCCATGGCACAGGGGAAGACACTCGCCACGGCTTCCGGTGGTCTCCAGCAGCAGCGAGCCTCGCTGCTGCTGCTGCCAGTGGTCTCCAGCAGTGGTGGCGAGCTGAAGAGATGGGGCGCAGCACGGCTTGTAAGGCCTGGAGCAAGGGAAGGGGAGGGAGGGCGGCATGGCTTGAGACCCTCCCAGCACTGCAAGGGGAACTCCAGCAGCAGCAGAGACTTGCTCCGCTGCACCGGGGGTGGGGGGGTTCTCCATTAGCATCGGCGACCCTCGCCTCGGCTTGCAGGGGTATCCAGCAGCGGCAGAGACAGGAGGGAGGGGGCGCGGCACAGCTGGAGAGTGCAGGCACAAGGGTAGTGGAGGCGGAGCAACATGGCTACAGCCCATAGCTGCGCCACAAGGGGATCTCCAGGGGAATTGGCGATCTTGGCCTCGGGTGCTGGTGGTCTCCAACCGCGGCGGCGACCCTTGCCTTGGCGCTGGGAGTCTCCAGCAGCCGCTGTGAACATCGCCTTTGCTGCCAAGGGTCTCCAGCAGCTGCGACTAGGGGAGGGGAGTGGAGATGCACGGCTGGAGAGCTCAGGCGCAAGTGAAGGGGAGGGGCCACGGCAGGGCTGGAGAACCTGGCCTCCGCTGCTAGGGAGTTTCCAGCAGTGGAGGCGACCCTCGCCGGGGCGGGTTCCGGTGCTCTCCAGCAGGAGCTGCGACCCTCGCCTTGGCTGCCAGGGGTCTGCAGGAGCTGCGGCTAGGGGAGAGGAGGGGGCGCGGTATGGCTTTAGTGCCCAGGCACAATTGAAGGGGAGGGGTCACGGCAGGGCTGGAGCCCCTGGCCTCCGCTGCTAGGGGGTTTTCCAGCAGTGGAGGCGACCCTCGCCGGGGCGGGTTGGGGGTCTCCAGCAGGAGCGGCGACCCTCGCCGGGGGGGGTGCTGGTCTCCAGCAGGAGCAGCGAACCTCGCCTTGGCTGCCAGGGGTCTGCAGGAGCTGCGGCTAGGGGAGGGGAGGGGGCGCGGCACGGCTGCAGAGTCCAGGCACAAGGGTAGTGGAGGCGGAGCAGCATGCCTACAGCCCTTAGCTGTGCCACAGCGGGATCTCCAGGGCAATTGGCGACCTTGGCCTCGGGTGCTGGGGATCTCCAGCCGCGGCGGCGACCCTCGCCTTGGTGCTGGGAGTCTCCAGCAGCCGCGGTGACCCTCGTCTTGGCTGCCGGGGGTCTGCAGGAGCTGCGGCTAGGGGAGGGGATTGGGCGTGGCATGGCTGGTGTGCACAGGCACAAGTGAAGTGGAGGAGCCACGGCATGGCTGGAGACCCTGGCCTTGGCTGATAGAGGGTCTAGCAGTGGTGGCGACCCTCGCCAGGGGGTGTTGGGGATCTCCAGCAGCGGCGTCGACCCTCGCTGGGGGGGAGTGGGTGTCTCCAGCAGCCGCGGTGAACATCCTCTTGGCTGCCGGGGGTCTCTAGCAGCTGCGACTAGGGGAGAGAAGGGGAGGGGCACGGCTGGAGTGCCCAGGCACAAGTGAAGGGGAGGGGCCACCACATGGCTGGACACCCTGGCCTTGGCAGATAGGGGGTCTCCAGCAGTGGAGGCGACCCTCGACGTGGACTCCGGGGATCTCCTGCAGCTGAGGCGACCCAGGCCACGGCTGCCTGCGAATTTCCATCAGCAGCAGTGACTCTCGCCTCAGGTGCTGGGGGTCACCAGCCGAAGCAGCGAACCTCGCTTCGGCTGCCAGGGGTCTCAAGCACCTGTGGCTAGGGGAGGCGAGGTGGCGGTGAACAGCTGGAGAGCTCAGGCGCAAGTGAAGGGGAGGGGCCACGGCATGGCTGGAGACCATGGCCTCCGCTGCTAGGGGGTTTCCAGCAGTGGAGGCGACCCTCGCCGGGGCGGTTTTGGGGGTCTCCAGGAGGAGCGGCGACCCTCGCCTTGGCTGCCAGGGGTCTGCAGGAGCTGCGGCTAGGGGAGAGGAGGGGGCGCGGTATGGCTGGAGTGCCCAGGCACAAGTGAAGGGGAGGGGTCACGGCATGGCTGGAGCCCCTGGCCTCGGCTGCTAGGGGGTTTCCAGCAGTGGCTGGAGACCCTCGCCGGGGCTGGTTGGGGGTCTCCAGCAGGAGTGGCGACCCTCGTCGCGGGGGGGTTGTGGTCTCCAGCAGGAGCGGCGACCCTCGCCGGGGGGGGGGTGGTAGTCTTCAGCAGGAGCAGCGAACCTCACCTTGGCTTCCCGGGGTCTGCAGGAGCTGCGGCTAGGGGAGGGGAGGGGGCTCAGCACGGCTACTGGAGAGTGCAGGCACAAGGTTAGTGGAGGCTGAGCAGCATGCCTACAGCCCTTAGCTGTGCCACAACGGGATCTCCAGGGGAATTGGCGACCTTGGGCTGGGGTGCTGGGGATCTCCAGCCGCGGCGGCGACCCTCGCCTTGGTGCTGGGAGTCTCCAGCAACCGCGGTGACCCTCGTCTTGGCTGCCAGGGGTCTGCAGGAGCTGCGGCTAGGGTAGGGGATTGGGATTGGCATGGCTGGAGTGCCCAGGCACAAGTGTAGGGGAGGGGCCACGGCATGGCTGGAGACCCTGGCCTTGGCTGATAGAGGGTCTAGCAGTGGAGGCGACCCTCGCTGGGGGTGTTGGGGATCTCTAGCTGAGGCGGCGACCCTCGCCGGGGGGGTGGGGGTCTCCAGCAGCCGCGGTGAACATCGTCTTGGCTGCGGGGGGTCTCCAGCAGCTGCGACTAGGGGAGGGGAGGGGAGGGGCACGGCTGGAGTGCCCAGGCACAAGTGAAGGGGAGGGGCCACGGCATGGCTCGAGACCCTGGCCTTGGCTGATAGGGGGTCTCCAGCAGTGGAGGCGACCCTCCACGCGGACCCCGGGGGTCTACTGCAGCTGAGGCGACCTACGCCACGGCTGCCTGCGGATCTCCATCAGCAGCAGCGACTCTCGCCTCAGGTGCTGGGGGTCACCAGCCGAAGCAGCGAACCTCGCTTCGGCTGCCAGTGGTCTCCAGCAGCTGTGGCTAGGGGAGGCGAGGTGGCGAGGCACGGCTGGAGAGCTCAGGCGCAAGTGAAGGGGAGGGGCAACGGCATGGCTGGAGACCCTGGAGACCGCTGCTAGGGGGTTTCCAGCAGTGGAGGCGACCCTTGCCGGGGCGGTTTGGGGGTCTCCAGGAGGAGCGGCGACCCTCGCCTTGGTGGCCAGGGGTCTGCAGGAGCTGCGGCTAGGGGAGAGGAGGGGGCGCGGTATAGCTGGAGTGCCCAGGCACAAGTGAAGGGGAGGGGTCACGGCAGGGCTGGAGCCCCTGGCCTCGGCTGCTAGGGGGTTTCCAGCAGTGGATGCGACCCTCGCCGGGGGGATTGGGGGTCTCCAGCAGGAGCGGCGACCCTCGCAGGGTGGGGGTGGTGGTCTCCAGCAGGAGCGGCGACCCTCGCCTTGGCTGCCAGGGGTCTGCAGGAGCTGCGGCTAGGGGAGGGGAGGGGGCGCAGCACGGCTGCAGAGTCCAGGCACAAGAGTAGTGAGGCGGAGCGGCATGGTTACAGCCCATAGCTGCGCCACAAGGGGATCTCCAGGGGAATTGGCGACCTTGGCCTCGGGTGCTGGGGGTCTCCAGCAGCCGCGGTGACACTCGCCTTGGCTGCCGGGGGTCTCTAGCAGCTGTTGCTAGGGGTGGGGAGGGGCGCGGCACGGCTGCTGGAGAGTCCAGGCACAAGGGTAGTGGAGGCGGAGCAGCATGCCTACAGCCCTTAGCTGTGCCACAAGGGGATCTCCAGGGGAATTGGCGACCTTGGCCTCGGGTGCTGGGGATCTCCAGCCGCAGCGGCGACCCTCGCCTTGGTGCTGGGAGTCTCCAGCAGCCGCGGTGACCCTCGCCTTGGCTGCCGGGGGTCTGCAGGAGCTGCGGCTAGGGGAGGGGATTGGGCGTGGCATGGCTGGAGTGCCCAGGCACAAGTGAAGGGGAGGGGCCACGGCATGGCTGGAGACCCTGGCCTTGGCTGATAGGGGGTCTCAGCAGTGGAGGCGACCCTCGCCGGGGGATGGGGTTGGAGGTCTCCAGCAGCCGCGGTGAACATCCCCTTGGCTGCCGAGGGTCTCCAGGAGCTGCGACTGGGGGAGGGGAGGGGAGGGGCACGGCTGGAGTGTCCAGGCACAAGTGAAGGGGAGGGGCCACGGCATGGCTGGAGACCCTGGTCTTGGCTGATAGGGGTTCTCAGCAGTGGAGCCGACCCTCGAGGTGGACCCCGGTGGTCTCCTGCAGCTGAGGCGACCTACGCCACGGCTGCCTGGGGATCTCCATCAGCAGCAGCGACTCTAGCCTCAGGTGCTGGGGGTCACCAGCCTCAGCAGCGAACCTCGCTTCGGCTGCCAGGGGTCTCGAGCAGCTGCGGCTAGGGGAGGCGAGGTGGTGAGGCACGTCGGGAGAGCTCAGGCGCAAGTGAAGGGGAGGCGCCACGGCATGGCTGGAGAACCTGGCCTCGGCTACTAGGGGGTTTCCAGCAGTGGAGGCGACCCTCGCCAGGAGGGTTTGGGGGCCTCCAGCAGGAGCGGCGACCCTCGCCTTGGTGGCCAGGGGTCTGCAGGAGCTGCGGCTAGGGGAGGGGATTGGGCGTGGCATGGCAGGAGTGCCCAGGCACAAGTGAAGGGGAGGGGCCACGGCATGGCTGGAGACCCTGGCCTTGGCTGATAGGGGGTCCCAGCAGTGGAGGCGACCCTAGACGGGGGGGGGGTTGCGGGTCTCTAGCAGGAGCGGCGACCCTCGCCGTGGGGGGGTGGGGGTCTCCAGCAGCTGCGGTGAACATCCCCTTGGCTGCCGAGGGTCTCCAGCAGCTGCGGCTAGGGGAGGGGAGGGGAGGGGCACGGCTGGAGTGTCCAGGCACAAGTGAAGGGGAGGGGCCACGGCATGGCTGGAGACCCTGGCCTCCGCTACTAGGGGGTTTCCAGCAGTGGAGGCGACCCTCGCCTGGAAGGGGGTTGGGGGTCTCCAGAAGGAGCGGCGACCCTCGCCTTAGCTTCCAGGGGTCTGCAGGAGCTGCGGCTAGGGTAGGGGATTTTGCGTGGCATGGCTGGAGTGCCAAGGCACAAGTGAAGGGGAGTGGCCAAGGCATGGCTGGAGACCCTGGCCTTGGCTGATAGGGGGTCTCAGCAGTGGAGGCGACCCTCGACGAGAGGGGGGTGGGTGTCTCCAGCAGCCGCGGTGAACATCCTTTTGGCTGCCGGGGGTCTGCAGGAGCTGCGGCTAGGGGAGAGGAGGGGGCACGGTATGGCTGGAGTGCCCAGGCACAGGTGAAGGGGAGGGGTCACGGCATGGCTGGAGACCCTGGCCTAGGCTGCTAGGGGGTTTCCAGCAGTGGAGGCGACCCTCGCCTTGGGTTGGTGGTGGTCTCCAGCAGGAGCGGCGACCCTCGCCTTGGCTGCCAGGGGTCTGCAGGAGCTGCGGCTAGGGGAGGGGATTGGGCTTGGCATGGCTGGAGTGCCCAGGCACAAGGGAAGGGGAGGGGCCACGGCATGGCTTTAGAACCTGGCCTTGGCTGCTAGGGGGTCTGAGCAGTGGAGGCGACCCTCGCCGGGAGGGGGGGTTGGGCGTCTCTAGCAGGTGCGGCGACCCTCGCCGTGGGGGGTGGGGGTCTCCAGCAGCCGCGGTGAACATCCCCTTGGCTGCCGAGGGTCTCCAGCAGCTGCGACTAGGGGAGGGGAGCTGATGGGCACGGCTGGAGTGTCCAGGCACAAGTGAAGGGGAGGGGCCACGGCATGGCTGGAGACCCTGGCCTTGGCTGATAGGGGGTCTCCAGCAGTGGAGGCGACCCTCTACGTGGACCCCGGGGGTCTCCTGCAGCTGAGACGACCCAGGCCACGGCTGCCTGCGGATCTCCATCAGCAGCAGCGACTCTCGCATCAGGTGCTGGGGGTCACCAGCCTCAGCAGCGAACCTCGCTTCGGCTGCCAGGGGTCTCCAGCAGCTGCGGCTAGGGGAGGCTAGGTGGCGGGGAACGGCTGGAGAGCTCAGGCGCAAGTGAAGGGAAGGGGCCACGGCATGGCTGGAGACCCTGGCCTCGGCTGCTAGGGGGTTTCCAGCAGTGGAGGCGACCCTCGCCGGGGGGGTTGGGGGTCTCCAGCAGGAGCGGCGACCCTCGCCGGGGGGGGGTGGTGGTCTCCAGCAGGAGCGGCGACCCTCGCCTTTTCTGCCTGGGGTCTGCAGGAGCTGGGGCTAGGGGAGGGGAGGGGGCGCAGCACGGCTACTGGAGAGTCCAGGCACAAGGGTAGTGGAGGCGGAGCACATGCCTACAGCCCTTAGCTGTGCCACAACTGGATTTCCAGGGGAATTGGCGACCTTGTGGTCGGGTGCTGGGGATCTCCAGCAGCGGCGGCAACACTCGCCTTGGTGCTGGGAGTCTCGAGCAGCCACGGTGACCCTCGCCTTGGCTGCCGGGGGTCTGCAGGAGCTGCGGCTAGGGGAGGGGATTGGGCGTGGCATGGCAGGAGTGCCCAGGCAAAAGTGAAGGGGATTGGGCCACGGCATGGCTGGAGACCCTGGCCTTGGCTGATAGGGGGTCTCAGCAGTGGAGGCGACCCTCGCCGGGGGGGTGTTGGGGGTCTCTAGCAGGAGCGGCGATCCTCGCCGTAGGGGGGTGGTGGTCTCCAGCAGCCGCGGTGATCATCCCCTTGGCTGCCGAGGGTCTCCAGCAGCTGCGACTAGGGGAGGGGAGGGGAGGGTAACGGCTGGAGTGTCCTGGCACAAGTGAAGGGGAGGGGCCAAGGCATGGCTGGAGACCCTGGCCTCCGCTGCTAGGGGGTTTCCAGCAGTGGAGGCCACCCTCGCCGGGAGGGGGTTGGGGGTCTCCAGCAGAAGCGGCGACCCTCGCCTTGGCTGCCAGGGGTCTGCAGCAGCTGCGGCTAGGGTAGGGGATTGGGCGTGGCATGGCTGGAGTGCCCAGGCAGAAGTGAAGGGGAGGGGCCACGGCATGGCTGGAGACACTGGCCTTGGCTGATAGGGGGTCTCAGCAGTGGAGGCGACCCTCGCCGGGAGGGGGTCGGTGTCTCCAGCAGCCGCGGTGAACATCCTCTTGGCTGCGAGGGGTCTGCAGGAGCTGCGGCTAGGGGAGGGGATTGGGCGTGGCATGGCTGGAGTGCCCAGGCACAAGTGAAGGGGAGGGGCCACGGCATGGCTGGAGACCCTGGCCTTGGCTGATAGGGGGTCTCCAGCAGTGGAGGCAACCCTCGACGTGGACCCCGGGGGTCTCCTGCAGCTGAGGCGACCTACTCCACGGCTGCCTGGGGATCTCCATCAGCAGCAGCGACTCTCGCCTCAGGTGCTGGGGGTCACCAGCCTCAGCAGCGTACCTCGCTTCGGCTGCCAGGGGTCTCGAGCAGCTGTGGCTAAGGGAGGCGAGGTGGCGCGGCACGGCTGGAGACCTCAGGCGCAAGTGAAGAGGAGGGGCCACGGCATGGCCGGAGACCCTGGCCTAGGCTGCTAGGGGGTTTCCAGCAGCGGTGGCGAGCTGAAGAGATGGGGCGCAGCACGGCTTGTAAGTCCTGGAGCAAGGGAAGGGGAGGGAGGACAGCATGGCTTGAGACCCTCCCAGCACTGCAAAGGGAACTCCAGCAGCAGCAGAGACTTGCTCCGCTGCACCGGGGGTGGGGGGTTCTCCATTAGCATTGGCGACCCTCGCCTCGGCTTGCAGGGGTCTCCAGCAGCGGCAGAGACAGGAGGGAGGGGGCGCGGCACGGCTGGAGAGTCCAGGCACAAGGGTAGTGGAGGCGGAGCAGCATGCCTACAGCCCTTAACTGTGCAACAACGGGATCTCCAGGGGAATTGGCGACCTTGGCCTAGGGTGCTGGGGATCTCTTGCCGCAGCGGCGACCCTTGCCTTGTTGCTGGGAGTCTCCAGCAGCCGCGGTGACCCTCGCCTTGGCTGCCGGGGTTCTGCAGGAGCTGCGGCTATGGGAGGGGATTGGGCGTGGCATGGCAGGAGTGCCCAGGCACAAGTGAAGGGGAGGGGCCACGGCATGGCTGGAGACCCTGGCCTTGGCTGCTAGGGGGTCTCCAGCAGTGGAGGCGACCCTCGACGTGGAGCCCGGGGGTCTCCTGCAGCTGAGGCGACCCAGGCCACGGCTGCCTGCGGAACTCCATCAGCAGCAGCGACTCTCGCCTCAGGTCCTGGGGGTCACCAGCCGAAGCAGCCAACCTCGCTTCAGCTGCCAGGGGTTTCCAGCAGCTGCCGCTGGGGAGGCGAGGTGGCAGGGCATGGCTGGAGAGCTCAGGCGCAAGTGAAGGGGAGGGGCCACGGCATGGCTGGAGACCCTGGAGACCGCTGCTAGGGGGTTACCAGCAGTGGAGGCGACCCTCGCCGGGGCGATTTGGGGGTCTCCAGGAGGAGTGGCGACCCTCTCCTTGGCTGCCAGGGGTCTGCAGGAGCTGCGGCTAGGGGAGAGGAGGGGGTGCGGTATGGCTGGAGTACCCAGGCACAAGTGAAGGGGAGGGGTCATGGCAGGGCTGGAGCCCCTGGCCTCGGCTGCTAGGGGGTTTCCAGCAGTGGAGGCGACCCTCGCCCCGGGGGTAGGGGTCTCCAGCAGGAGCGGCGACCCTCGCCGGGGGGGGTGGTGGTCTCCAGCAGGAGCGGCGACCCTCGCCTTGGCTGCCAGGGGTCTGCAGGAGCTGCGGCTAGGGGAATGGAGGGGGCGCGGCACGGCTACTGGAGAGTCCAGGCACAAGGGTGGTGGAGGCGGAGCAGCATGCCTACAGCCCTTAGCTGTGCAACAACGGGATCTCCAGGGGAATTGGCGACCTTGGCCTCAGGTGCTGGGGATCTCCAGCCACGGCGGCGACCCTCGCCTTGGTGCTGGGAGTCTCCAGCAGCCGCGGTGACCCTCGTCTTGGCTGCCGGGGGTCTCCAGCACCTGCGACTAGGGGAGGGGAGGGGAGGGGCACGGCTGGAGTGCCCAGGCACAAGTGATGGGGAGGGTCCACGGCATGGCTGGAGACCCTGGTCTTGGCTGATAGGGGGTCTCCAGCAGTGGAGGCGACCCTCGACGTGGACCACGGGGGTCTCCTGCAGCTGAGGCGACCTACGCCACGGCTGCCTGGGGATCTCCATCAGCAGCAGCGACTCTCGCCTCAGGTGCTGGGGGCCACCAGCCGAAGCAGCGAACCTCGCCTTGGCTGCCAGGGGTCTGCAGGAGCTGCGGCTAGGGGAGGGGAGGGGGCGCGGCACGGCTGCAGAGTCCAGGCACAAGGGTAGTGGAGGCGGAGCAGCATGCCTACAGCCCTTAGCTGTGCCACAACGGGATCTCCAGGGCAATTGGCGACCTTGGCCTCGGGTGCTGGGGATCTCCAGCCGCGGCGGCGACCCTCGCCTTGGTGCTGGGAGTCTCCAGCAGCCGCGGTGACCCTCGTCTTGGCTGCCGGGGGTCTGCAGGAGCTGCGGCTAGGGGAGGGGATTGGGCGTGGCATGGCTGGTGTGCACAGGCACAAGTGAAGTGGAGGAGCCACGGCATGGCTGGAGACCCTGGCCTTGGCTGATAGAGGGTCTAGCAGTGGTGGCGACCCTCGCCAGGGGGTGTTGGGGATCTCCAGCAGCGGCGTCGACCCTCGCTGGGGGGGAGTGGGTGTCTCCAGCAGCCGCGGTGAACATCCTCTTGGCTGCCGGGGGTCTCTAGCAGCTGCGACTAGGGGAGAGAAGGGGAGGGGCACGGCTGGAGTGCCCAGGCACAAGTGAAGGGGAGGGGCCACCACATGGCTGGACACCCTGGCCTTGGCAGATAGGGGGTCTCCAGCAGTGGAGGCGACCCTCGACGTGGACTCCGGGGATCTCCTGCAGCTGAGGCGACCCAGGCCACGGCTGCCTGCGAATTTCCATCAGCAGCAGTGACTCTCGCCTCAGGTGCTGGGGGTCACCAGCCGAAGCAGCGAACCTCGCTTCGGCTGCCAGGGGTCTCAAGCACCTGTGGCTAGGGGAGGCGAGGTGGCGGTGAACAGCTGGAGAGCTCAGGCGCAAGTGAAGGGGAGGGGCCACGGCATGGCTGGAGACCATGGCCTCCGCTGCTAGGGGGTTTCCAGCAGTGGAGGCGACCCTCGCCGGGGCGGTTTTGGGGGTCTCCAGGAGGAGCGGCGACCCTCGCCTTGGCTGCCAGGGGTCTGCAGGAGCTGCGGCTAGGGGAGAGGAGGGGGCGCGGTATGGCTGGAGTGCCCAGGCACAAGTGAAGGGGAGGGGTCACGGCATGGCTGGAGCCCCTGGCCTCGGCTGCTAGGGGGTTTCCAGCAGTGGCTGGAGACCCTCGCCGGGGCTGGTTGGGGGTCTCCAGCAGGAGTGGCGACCCTCGCCGCGGGGGGGTTGTGGTCTCCAGCAGGAGCGGCGACCCTCGCCGGGGGGGGGGTGGTAGTCTTCAGCAGGAGCAGCGAACCTCACCTTGGCTTCCCGGGGTCTGCAGGAGCTGCGGCTAGGGGAGGGGAGGGGGCTCAGCACGGCTACTGGAGAGTGCAGGCACAAGGTTAGTGGAGGCTGAGCAGCATGCCTACAGCCCTTAGCTGTGCCACAACGGGATCTCCAGGGGAATTGGCGACCTTGGGCTGGGGTGCTGGGGATCTCCAGCCGCGGCGGCGACCCTCGCCTTGGTGCTGGGAGTCTCCAGCAACCGCGGTGACCCTCGTCTTGGCTGCCAGGGGTCTGCAGGAGCTGCGGCTAGGGTAGGGGATTGGGATTGGCATGGCTGGAGTGCCCAGGCACAAGTGTAGGGGAGGGGCCACGGCATGGCTGGAGACCCTGGCCTTGGCTGATAGAGGGTCTAGCAGTGGAGGCGACCCTCGCTGGGGGTGTTGGGGATCTCTAGCTGAGGCGGCGACCCTCGCCGGGGGGGTGGGGGTCTCCAGCAGCCGCGGTGAACATCGTCTTGGCTGCGGGGGGTCTCCAGCAGCTGCGACTAGGGGAGGGGAGGGGAGGGGCACGGCTGGAGTGCCCAGGCACAAGTGAAGGGGAGGGGCCACGGCATGGCTGGAGACCCTGGCCTTGGCTGATAGGGGGTCTCCAGCAGTGGAGGCGACCCTCCACGCGGACCCCGGGGGTCTACTGCAGCTGAGGCGACCTACGCCACGGCTGCCTGCGGATCTCCATCAGCAGCAGCGACTCTCGCCTCAGGTGCTGGGGGTCACCAGCCGAAGCAGCGAACCTCGCTTCGGCTGCCAGTGGTCTCCAGCAGCTGTGGCTAGGGGAGGCGAGGTGGCGAGGCACGGCTGGAGAGCTCAGGCGCAAGTGAAGGGGAGGGGCCACGGCATGGCTGGAGACCCTGGAGACCGCTGCTAGGGGGTTTCCAGCAGTGGAGGCGACCCTTGCCGGGGCGGTTTGGGGGTCTCCAGGAGGAGCGGCGACCCTCGCCTTGGTGGCCAGGGGTCTGCAGGAGCTGCGGCTAGGGGAGAGGAGGGGGCGCGGTATAGCTGGAGTGCCCAGGCACAAGTGAAGGGGAGGGGTCACGGCAGGGCTGGAGCCCCTGGCCTCGGCTGCTAGGGGGTTTCCAGCAGTGGATGCGACCCTCGCCGGGGGGATTGGGGGTCTCCAGCAGGAGCGGCGACCCTCGCAGGGTGGGGGTGGTGGTCTCCAGCAGGAGCGGCGACCCTCGCCTTGGCTGCCAGGGGTCTGCAGGAGCTGCGGCTAGGGGAGGGGAGGGGGCGCAGCACGGCTGCAGAGTCCAGGCACAAGAGTAGTGAGGCGGAGCGGCATGGTTACAGCCCATAGCTGCGCCACAAGGGGATCTCCAGGGGAATTGGCGACCTTGGCCTCGGGTGCTGGGGGTCTCCAGCAGCCGCGGTGACACTCGCCTTGGCTGCCGGGGGTCTCTAGCAGCTGTTGCTAGGGGTGGGGAGGGGCGCGGCACGGCTGCTGGAGAGTCCAGGCACAAGGGTAGTGGAGGCGGAGCAGCATGCCTACAGGCCTTAGCTGTGCCACAAGGGGATCTCCAGGGGAATTGGCGACCTTGGCCTCGGGTGCTGGGGATCTCCAGCCGCAGCGGCGACCCTCGCCTTGGTGCTGGGAGTCTCCAGCAGCCGCGGTGACCCTCGCCTTGGCTGCCGGGGGTCTGCAGGAGCTGCGGCTAGGGGAGGGGATTGGGCGTGGCATGGCTGGAGTGCCCAGGCACAAGTGAAGGGGAGGGGCCACGGCATGGCTGGAGACCCTGGCCTTGGCTGATAGGGGGTCTCAGCAGTGGAGGCGACCCTCGCCGGGGGATGGGGTTGGAGGTCTCCAGCAGCCGCGGTGAACATCCCCTTGGCTGCCGAGGGTCTCCAGGAGCTGCGACTAGGGGAGGGGAGGGGAGGGGCACGGCTGGAGTGTCCAGGCACAAGTGAAGGGGAGGGGCCACGGCATGGCTGGAGACCCTGGTCTTGGCTGATAGGGGTTCTCAGCAGTGGAGCCGACCCTCGAGGTGGACCCCGGTGGTCTCCTGCAGCTGAGGCGACCTACGCCACGGCTGCCTGGGGATCTCCATCAGCAGCAGCGACTCTAGCCTCAGGTGCTGGGGGTCACCAGCCTCAGCAGCGAACCTCGCTTCGGCTGCCAGGGGTCTCCAGCAGCTGCGGCTAGGGGAGGCGAGGTGGTGAGGCACGTCGGGAGAGCTCAGGCGCAAGTGAAGGGGAGGCGCCACGGCATGGCTGGAGAACCTGGCCTCGGCTACTAGGGGGTTTCCAGCAGTGGAGGCGACCCTCGCCAGGAGGGTTTGGGGGCCTCCAGCAGGAGCGGCGACCCTCGCCTTGGTGGCCAGGGGTCTGCAGGAGCTGCGGCTAGGGGAGGGGATTGGGCGTGGCATGGCAGGAGTGCCCAGGCACAAGTGAAGGGGAGGGGCCACGGCATGGCTGGAGACCCTGGCCTTGGCTGATAGGGGGTCCCAGCAGTGGAGGCGACCCTAGACGGGGGGGGGTTGCGGGTCTCTAGCAGGAGCGGCGACCCTCGCCGTGGGGGGGTGGGGGTCTCCAGCAGCTGCGGTGAACATCCCCTTGGCTGCCGAGGGTCTCCAGCAGCTGCGGCTAGGGGAGGGGAGGGGAGGGGCACGGCTGGAGTGTCCAGGCACAAGTGAAGGGGAGGGGCCACGGCATGGCTGGAGACCCTGGCCTCCGCTGCTAGGGGGTTTCCAGCAGTGGAGGCGACCCTCGCCTGGAAGGGGGTTGGGGGTCTCCAGAAGGAGCGGCGACCCTCGCCTTAGCTTCCAGGGGTCTGCAGGAGCTGCGGCTAGGGTAGGGGATTTTGCGTGGCATGGCTGGAGTGCCAAGGCACAAGTGAAGGGGAGTGGCCACGGCATGGCTGGAGACCCTGGCCTTGGCTGATAGGGGGTCTCAGCAGTGGAGGCGACCCTCGACGAGGGGGGGGTGGGTGTCTCCAGCAGCCGCGGTGAACATCCTTTTGGTTGCCGGGGGTCTGCAGGAGCTGCGGCTAGGGGAGAGGAGGGGGCACGGTATGGCTGGAGTGCCCAGGCACAGGTGAAGGGGAGGGGTCACGGCATGGCTGGAGACCCTGGCCTAGGCTGCTAGGGGGTTTCCAGCAGTGGAGGCGACCCTCGCCTTGGGTTGGTGGTGGTCTCCAGCAGGAGCGGCGACCCTCGCCTTGGCTGCCAGGGGTCTGCAGGAGCTGCGGCTAGGGGAGGGGATTGGGCTTGGCATGGCTGGAGTGCCCAGGCACAAGGGAAGGGGAGGGGCCACGGCATGGCTTTAGAACCTGGCCTTGGCTGCTAGGGGGTCTGAGCAGTGGAGGCGACCCTCGCCGGGAGGGGGGGTTGGGCGTCTCTAGCAGGTGCGGCGACCCTCGCCGTGGGGGGTGGGGGTCTCCAGCAGCCGCGGTGAACATCCCCTTGGCTGCCGAGGGTCTCCAGCAGCTGCGACTAGGGGAGGGGAGCTGATGGGCACGGCTGGAGTGTCCAGGCACAAGTGAAGGGGAGGGGCCACGGCATGGCTGGAGACCCTGGCCTTGGCTGATAGGGGGTCTCCAGCAGTGGAGGCGACCCTCTACGTGGACCCCGGGGGTCTCCTGCAGCTGAGACGACCCAGGCCACGGCTGCCTGCGGATCTCCATCAGCAGCAGCGACTCTCGCATCAGGTGCTGGGGGTCACCAGCCTCAGCAGCGAACCTCGCTTCGGCTGCCAGGGGTCTCCAGCAGCTGCGGCTAGGGGAGGCTAGGTGGCGGGGAACGGCTGGAGAGCTCAGGCGCAAGTGAAGGGAAGGGGCCACGGCATGGCTGGAGACCCTGGCCTCGGCTGCTAGGGGGTTTCCAGCAGTGGAGGCGACCCTCGCCGGGGGGGTTGGGGGTCTCCAGCAGGAGCGGCGACCCTCGCCGGGGGGGGGTGGTGGTCTCCAGCAGGAGCGGCGACCCTCGCCTTTTCTGCCTGGGGTCTGCAGGAGCTGGGGCTAGGGGAGGGGAGGGGGCGCAGCACGGCTACTGGAGAGTCCAGGCACAAGGGTAGTGGAGGCGGAGCACATGCCTACAGCCCTTAGCTGTGCCACAACTGGATTTCCAGGGGAATTGGCGACCTTGTGGTCGGGTGCTGGGGATCTCCAGCAGCGGCGGCAACACTCGCCTTGGTGCTGGGAGTCTCGAGCAGCCACGGTGACCCTCGCCTTGGCTGCCGGGGGTCTGCAGGAGCTGCGGCTAGGGGAGGGGATTGGGCGTGGCATGGCAGGAGTGCCCAGGCAAAAGTGAAGGGGATTGGGCCACGGCATGCCTGGAGACCCTGGCCTTGGCTGATAGGGGGTCTCAGCAGTGGAGGCGACCCTCGCCGGGGGGGTGTTGGGGGTCTCTAGCAGGAGCGGCGATCCTCGCCGTAGGGGGGTGGTGGTCTCCAGCAGCCGCGGTGATCATCCCCTTGGCTGCCGAGGGTCTCCAGCAGCTGCGACTAGGGGAGGGGAGGGGAGGGTAACGGCTGGAGTGTCCTGGCACAAGTGAAGGGGAGGGGCCAAGGCATGGCTGGAGACCCTGGCCTCCGCTGCTAGGGGGTTTCCAGCAGTGGAGGCCACCCTCGCCGGGAGGGGGTTGGGGGTCTCCAGCAGAAGCGGCGACCCTCGCCTTGGCTGCCAGGGGTCTGCAGCAGCTGCGGCTAGGGTAGGGGATTGGGCGTGGCATGGCTGGAGTGCCCAGGCAGAAGTGAAGGGGAGGGGCCACGGCATGGCTGGAGACACTGGCCTTGGCTGATAGGGGGTCTCAGCAGTGGAGGCGACCCTCGCCGGGAGGGGGTCGGTGTCTCCAGCAGCCGCGGTGAACATCCTCTTGGCTGCGAGGGGTCTGCAGGAGCTGCGGCTAGGGGAGGGGATTGGGCGTGGCATGGCTGGAGTGCCCAGGCACAAGTGAAGGGGAGGGGCCACGGCATGGCTGGAGACCCTGGCCTTGGCTGATAGGGGGTCTCCAGCAGTGGAGGCAACCCTCGACGTGGACCCCGGGGGTCTCCTGCAGCTGAGGCGACCTACTCCACGGCTGCCTGGGGATCTCCATCAGCAGCAGCGACTCTCGCCTCAGGTGCTGGGGGTCACCAGCCTCAGCAGCGTACCTCGCTTCGGCTGCCAGGGGTCTCGAGCAGCTGTGGCTAAGGGAGGCGAGGTGGCGCGGCACGGCTGGAGACCTCAGGCGCAAGTGAAGAGGAGGGGCCACGGCATGGCCGGAGACCCTGGCCTAGGCTGCTAGGGGGTTTCCAGCAGCGGTGGCGAGCTGAAGAGATGGGGCGCAGCACGGCTTGTAAGTCCTGGAGCAAGGGAAGGGGAGGGAGGACAGCATGGCTTGAGACCCTCCCAGCACTGCAAAGGGAACTCCAGCAGCAGCAGAGACTTGCTCCGCTGCACCGGGGGTGGGGGGTTCTCCATTAGCATTGGCGACCCTCGCCTCGGCTTGCAGGGGTCTCCAGCAGCGGCAGAGACAGGAGGGAGGGGGCGCGGCACGGCTGGAGAGTCCAGGCACAAGGGTAGTGGAGGCGGAGCAGCATGCCTACAGCCCTTAACTGTGCAACAACGGGATCTCCAGGGGAATTGGCGACCTTGGCCTAGGGTGCTGGGGATCTCTTGCCGCAGCGGCGACCCTTGCCTTGTTGCTGGGAGTCTCCAGCAGCCGCGGTGACCCTCGCCTTGGCTGCCGGGGTTCTGCAGGAGCTGCGGCTATGGGAGGGGATTGGGCGTGGCATGGCAGGAGTGCCCAGGCACAAGTGAAGGGGAGGGGCCACGGCATGGCTGGAGACCCTGGCCTTGGCTGCTAGGGGGTCTCCAGCAGTGGAGGCGACCCTCGACGTGGAGCCCGGGGGTCTCCTGCAGCTGAGGCGACCCAGGCCACGGCTGCCTGCGGAACTCCATCAGCAGCAGCGACTCTCGCCTCAGGTCCTGGGGGTCACCAGCCGAAGCAGCCAACCTCGCTTCAGCTGCCAGGGGTTTCCAGCAGCTGCCGCTGGGGAGGCGAGGTGGCAGGGCATGGCTGGAGAGCTCAGGCGCAAGTGAAGGGGAGGGGCCACGGCATGGCTGGAGACCCTGGAGACCGCTGCTAGGGGGTTACCAGCAGTGGAGGCGACCCTCGCCGGGGCGATTTGGGGGTCTCCAGGAGGAGTGGCGACCCTCTCCTTGGCTGCCAGGGGTCTGCAGGAGCTGCGGCTAGGGGAGAGGAGGGGGTGCGGTATGGCTGGAGTGCCCAGGCACAAGTGAAGGGGAGGGGTCATGGCAGGGCTGGAGCCCCTGGCCTCGGCTGCTAGGGGGTTTCCAGCAGTGGAGGCGACCCTCGCCCCGGGGGTAGGGGTCTCCAGCAGGAGCGGCGACCCTCGCCGGTGGGGGTGGTGGTCTCCAGCAGGAGCGGCGACCCTCGCCTTGGCTGCCAGGGGTCTGCAGGAGCTGCGGCTAGGGGAATGGAGGGGGCGCGGCACGGCTACTGGAGAGTCCAGGCACAAGGGTGGTGGAGGCGGAGCAGCATGCCTACAGCCCTTAGCTGTGCAACAACGGGATCTCCAGGGGAATTGGCGACCTTGGCCTCAGGTGCTGGGGATCTCCAGCCACGGCGGCGACCCTCGCCTTGGTGCTGGGAGTCTCCAGCAGCCGCGGTGACCCTCGTCTTGGCTGCCGGGGGTCTCCAGCACCTGCGACTAGGGGAGGGGAGGGGAGGGGCACGGCTGGAGTGCCCAGGCACAAGTGATGGGGAGGGTCCACGGCATGGCTGGAGACCCTGGTCTTGGCTGATAGGGGGTCTCCAGCAGTGGAGGCGACCCTCGACGTGGATCACGGGGGTCTCCTGCAGCTGAGGCGACCTACGCCACGGCTGCCTGGGGATCTCCATCAGCAGCAGCGACTCTCGCCTCAGGTGCTGGGGGCCACCAGCCGAAGCAGCGAACCTCGCTTCGGCTGCCAGGGGTCTCCAGCAGCTGCGGCTAGGGGAGGCTCGAGGTGGTGGGGCACGGCTGGAGAGCTCAGGCGCAAGTGAAGGGGAGGGGCCACGGCATGGCTGGAGACCCTGGCCTCGGCTGCTAGGGGGTTTCCAGCAGTAGAGGCGACCCTCGCCGGGGGAGGGTTGTGGGGGTCTCCAGCAGGAGCGGCGACCCTCGCCTTGGCTGCCAGGGGTCTGCAGGAGCTGCGGCTAGGGTAGGGGATTGGGAATGACATGGCTGGAGTGCCCAGGCAGAAGTGAAGGGGAGGGGCCACGGCATGGCTGGAGACCCTGGCCTTGGCTGATAGGGGGTCTCAGCAGTGGAGGCAACCCTCGCCGGGGGGGGGGGGTGGGTGTCTCCAGCAGCTGCGGTGAACATCCTCTTGGCTGCCGGGGGTCTGCAGGAGCTGCGGCTAGGGGAGAGGAGGGGGCGTGGCTTGGCTGGAGTGCCCAGGCACAAGTGAAGGGGAGGGGTCACGGCAGGGCTGGAGCCCCTGGCCTCGGCTGCTAGGGGGTTTCCAGCAGTGGAGGCGACCCTCGCCGGGGGTTTGGGGGTCTCCAGCAGGAGCGGCGACCCTCGCCGGGGGGGGTGGTGGCCTTCAGCAGGAGCGGCGACCCTCGCCTTGGCTGCCAGGGGTCTGCAGGAGCTGCGGCTAGGGGAGTTGAATGGGCGCGGATGGCTACTGGAGAGTCCAGGCACAAGGGTAGTGGAGGCGGAGCAGCATGCCTACAGCCCTTAGCTGTGCCACAATGGGATCTCCAGGGGATTTGGCGACCTTGGCCTAGGGTGCCTGGGATCTCCAGCCGCGGCGGCGACCCTCGCCTTGGTGCTGGGAGTCTCCAGCAGCCACGGTGACCCTCGGCTTGGCTGCGGAGCGTATCCAGCAGCTGCGACTAGGGGAGGAGAGGGGAGGGGCACGGCTGGAGTGTCCAGGCACAAGTGAAGGGGAGGGGCCACGGCATGGCTGGAGACCCTGGCCTCCGCTGCTAGGGGGTTTCCAGCAGTGGAGGCGACCCTCGCCGGGAGGGGGTTGGGGGTCTCCAGCAGGAGCGGCGACCCTCGCCTTGGCTGCCAGGGGTCTGCAGCAGCTGCGGCTAGGGTAGGGGATTGGGCGTGGCATGGCTGGAGTGCCCAGGCAGAAGTGAAGGGGAGGGGCCACGGCATGGCTGGAGACACTGGCCTTGGCTGATAGGGGGTCTCAGCAGTGGAGGCGACACTCGCCGGTGGGGGGTCGGTGTCTCCAGCAGCCGCAGTGAACATCCTCTTATCTGCCAGGGGTCTCCAGCAGCTGCGACTAGTGGAGAGAAGGGGAGGGGCACGGCTGGAGTGCCAGGGACAAGTGAAGGGGAGGGGCCACGGCATGGCTGGAGACCCTGGCCTTGGCTGCTAGGGAGTTTTCAGCAGTGGAGGCGACCCTCGCCGGGGCGGGTTGGGGGTCTCCAGCAGGAGCGGCGACCCTCGCCTTGGCTGCCAGGGGTCTGCAGGAGCTGCGGCTAGGGGAGGGGAGGGGGCGCGGTATGATTGGAGTGCCGAGGCACAAGTGAAGGGGAGGGGTCACGGCATGGCTGGAGACCCTGGCCTTGGCTGCTAGGGAGTTTTCAGCAGTGGAGGCGACCCTCGCCGGGGCGGGTTGGGGGTCTCCAGCAGGAGCGACGACCCTCGCCGGGGGGGGGGGGTTTGGGGTCTCCAGTAGCCGCGGTGAATATCGTCTTGGCTGCCGGGGGTCTCCAGCAGCTGCGACTAGGGGAGGGGAGGGGAGGGGCACGGCTGGAGTGCCCAGGCACAAGTGAAGGGGAGGGGCCATGGCATGGCTGGAGACCCTGGCCTTGGCTGATAGGGGGTCTCCAGCAGTGGAGGCAACCCTCCACGCGGACCCCGGGGGTCTACTGCAGCTGAGGCAACCCATGCCATGGTTGCCTTGGGGTCTCCAGGAGCAGCAGCGGCGACCCTCGCCTCTGCTCCCGTGGGTATCCAGCAGCAGCGGCAACCCTCGCCTCGGCTTCCGTGGGTATCCAGCAGCACAGAGACTCTCGCCAGGGCTCCCAGGGGCCTCCAGCAGCCGCGGGTCCCGGAGGGGAGGGGGCGCGGCGCGGCTGGCGACCCTCACCCTGCCGCGAGGGGATCTCCAGCAGCAGCGGCTACCCTCACTTCGCCTGCCTGGGTTCTCCAGCCGCGAGGCGAGGCGAGTTGAAGAGGCGCGGTGCAGCTGGAAAGCCCAGGTGCAAGGGAAGGGAAGGGGCCCTGGCACAGCGGAAGACATTCGCCACGGCTTCCGGTGGTCTCCAGCAGCAGCGAGCCTCGCTGTTGCTGCTGCCAGTGGTCTCCAGCAGCGGTGGCGAGCTGAAGAGATGGGGCGCAGCACGGCTTGTAAGGCCTGGAGCAAGGGAAGGGGAGGGAGGGCGGCATGGCTTGAGACCCTCGCAGCACTGCAAAGGGAACTCCAGCAGCAGCAGAGACCTGCTCCGCTGCACCGGGGGTGGGGGGGTCTCCATCACCGTCTGCGCCCCTCGCCTCGGCTGGTAGGGATCTCCAACAGTGGCGGCGACCCTCGCCTCGGCTTGCAGGGGTCTGCAGCGGCAGAGACGGGAGGGTGGGGCGCGGCACGGCTGGAGAGTCCAGGCACAAGGGTAGTGGAGGCGGAGCAACATGGCTACAGCCCATAGCTGCGCCACAAGGGGATCTCCAGGGGAATTGGCGATCTTGGCCTCGGATGCTGGGGGTCTCCAGCAGCGGCGGTGAACATCGCCTTGGCTGCCGGGGGTCTCCAGCAGCTGCGACTAGGGGAGGGGAGGGTAGGGGCACGGCTGGAGTGCCCAGGCACAAGTGAAGGGGAGGGGCCACGGCATGGCTGGAGACCCTGGCCTTGGCTGATATGGGGTCTCCAGCAGTGGAGGCAACCCTCGACGTGGACCCCGGGGGTCTACTGCAGCTGAGGCGACCCCGGCCACGGCTGCCTGCGGATTTCCATCAGCAGCAGCAACTCTCGCCTCAGGTGCTGGGGGTCACCAGGCTCAGCAGCGAAACTCGCTTCGGCTCTCAGGGGTCTCCAGCAGCTGTGGCAGGGGAGGCGAGGTGGCGGGGTACGGCTGGAGAGCTCAGGCACAAGTGAAGGGGAGGGGTCACGGCATGGCTGAAGCCCCTGGCCTCGGCTGCTAGGGGGTTTCCAGCAGTGGAGGCGACCCTCGCCGGGGCGGGTTGGGGGTCTCCAGCAGGAGCGGCGACCCTCGCCGAGGGGGGGTGGTGGTCTCCAGCAGGAGCGGCGACCCTCGCCTTGGCTGCCAGGGGTCTGCAGGAGCTGCGGCTAGGGGAGGGGAGGGGGCGTGGCACGGCTACTGGAGAGTCCAGGCACAAGGGTAGTGGAGGCGGAGCAGCATGCCTACAGCCCTTAGCTGTGCCACAACGGGATCTCCAGGGGAATTGGCGACCTTGGCCTCGGGTGCAGGGGATCTCCAGCCGCGGTGGCGACCCTCGCCTTGGTGCTGGGTGTCTCCAGCAGCCGCGGTGACCCTCGCCTTGGCTGCCGGGGGTCTGCACGAGCTGCGGCTAGGGTTCTGATTGGGCGTGGCATGGCAGGAGTGCCCAGGCAAAAGTGAAGGGGAGGGTCCACGGCATGGCAGGAGACCCTGGCCTTGGCTGATAGGGGGTCTCAGCAGTGGAGGCGACACTCGCGGGGGGGGGGGTCGGTGTCTCCAGCAGCCGCGGGGAACATCCTCTTGGCTGCCGGGGGTCTCCAGTAGCTGCGACTAGGGTACTGGATAGGAGGGGCACGGCTGGAGTGCCCAGGCACAAGTGAAGGGGAGGGACCACCGCATGGCTGGAGACCCTGGCCTTGGCTGATAGGGGGTCTCCAGCAGTGGAGGCGACCCTCGACGTGGACGCCGGGGGTCTGCAGGAGCTGCGGCTAGGGGAGGGGATTGGGCATGGCATGGCAGGAGTGCCCAGGCACAAGTGAAGGGGAGGGGCCACGGCATGGCTGGAGACCCTGGCCTTGGCTGATAGAGGGTCTAGCAGTGGAGGCGACCCTCGCCAGGGGGTTTTGGGGATCTCCAGCAGCGGCGGCGACCCTCGCCGGGGGGGGTGGGGGTCTCCAGCAGCCGCGGTGAACATCGTCTTGGCTGCCGTGGCTCTCCAGCAGCTGCGACTAGGGGAGGGGAGGGGAGGGGCACGGCTGGAGTGCCCAGGCACAAGTGAAGGGGAGGGGACACGGCATGGCTGGAGACCCTGGCCTTGGCTGATAGGAGGTCTCCAGCAGTGGAGGCGACCCTCCACGCGGACCCCGGGGGTCTACTGCAGCTGAAGCGACCCAGGCCACGGCTGCCTGCGGATCTCCATCAGCAGCAGCGACTCTCGCCTCAGGTGCTGGGGGTCACCAGCCGAAGCAGCGAACTTCGCTTCGGCTTCCAGGGGTCTCCAGCAGCTGCGGCTAGGGGAGGGGCGAGGCAGCGGTGAACGGCTGGAGAACTCAGGCACAAGTGAAGGGGAGGGGCCACGGCATGGCTGGAGACCCTGGCCTTGGCTGATAGGAGGTCTCCAGCAGTGGAGGCGACCCTCCACGCGGACCCCGGGGGTCTACTGCAGCTGAAGCGACCCAGGCCACGGCTGCCTGCGGATCTCCATCAGCAGCAGCGACTCTCGCCTCAGGTGCTGGGGGTCACCAGCCGAAGCAGCGAACTTCGCTTCGGCTTCCAGGGGTCTCCAGCAGCTGCGGCTAGGGGAGGGGCGAGGCAGCGGTGAACGGCTGGAGAACTCAGGCACAAGTGAAGTGGAGGGGCCACGGCATGGCTGGAGACCCTGGCCTCGGCTGCTAGGTGGTTTCCAGCAGTGGAGGCGACCCTCGCCGGGGAAGGGTTGTGGGGGTCTCCAGCAGGAGCGGCGACCCTCGCCTTGGCTGCGAGGGGTCTGCAGGAGCTGCGGCTAGGGGAGGGGAGGGGGCGTGGCTTGGCTGGAGTGCCCAGGCACAAGTGAAGGGGAGGGGCCACGGCATGGCTGGAGACCCTGGTCTTGGCTGATAGGGGGTCTCAGCAGTGGAGGCGACCCTCGCCGGGGGGGGGGGGTTGCGGGTCTCTAGCAGGAGCGGCGACCCTCGCCGTGGGGGGGTGGGGGTCTCCAGCAGCCGTGGTGAACATCCGCTTGGCTGTCGAGGGTCTCCAGCAGCTGCGGCTAGGGGAGGGTAGGGGAGGGGAATGGCTGGAGTGTCCAGGCACAAGTGAAGGGGAGGGGCCACGGCATGGCTGGAGCCCCTGGCTTCCGCTGCTAGGGGGTTTCCAGCAGTGGAGGCGACCCTTGCAGGGGGAGGTGGGGGTCTCCAGCAGGAGCGGCGACCCTCCCCTTGGCTGCCAGGGGTCTGCAGGAGCTGCGGCTAGGGGAGGGGAGGGGGCGCGGTATGGCTGGAGTGTCCAGGCACAAGTGAAGGGGAGGGGCCACGGTAGGGCTGGAGACCCTGGACTCGGCTGCTAGGGGGTCTCCAGCAGTGGAGGCAACCCTCCACGCTGACCCCGGGGGTCTACAGCAGCTGAGGTAACCCATGCCATGGCTGCCTGGGGGTCTCCAGGAGCAGCAGCGGCGACCCTCGCCTCTGTTCCCGTGTGTATCCAGCAGCAGCGGCAACCCTCGCCTCGGCTTCCGTGGGTATCCAGCAGCACAGAGACTCTCGCCAGGTCTCCCAGGGGCCTCCAGCAGCCGCGGGTCCCGGAGGGGAGGGGGCGCGGCGCGGCTGGCGACCCTCACCCTGCCGCGAGGGGATCTCCAGCAGCAGCGGCTACCCTCACTTCGCCTGCCGGGGGTCTCCAGCCGCGAGGCGAGGCGAGTTGAAGAGGCGCGGTGCAGCTGGAAAGCCCAGGTGCAAGGGAAGGGGAGGGGCCCTGGCACAGGGGAAGACACTCGCCACGGATTCCGGTGGTCTCCAGCAGCAGCGAGCCTCGCTGCTGCTGCTGCCAGTGGTCTCCAGCAGCGGTGGCGAGCTGAAGAGATGGGGCGCAGCACGGCTTGTAAGGCCTGGAGCAAGGGAAGGGGAGGGAAGACAGCATGGCTTGAGACCCTCCCAACACTGCAAGGGGAACTCCAGCAGCAGCAGAGACTTGCTCCGCTGCACCGGGGGTGGGGGGTTCTCCATCATCGTCTGCGCCCCATGCCTCGGCTTGCAGGGGTCTCCAGCAGCGGCAGAGACAGGAGGGAGGGGGCGCAGCACGGCTGGAGAGTCCAGGCACAAGGGTAGTGGAGGCGGAGCAGCATGCCTACAGCCCTTAACTGTGCAACAACGGGATCTCCAGGGGAATTGGCGACCTTGGCCTCGGGTGCTGGGGATCTCCAGCCTCGGCGGCGACCCTTACCTTGTTGCTGGGAGTCTCCAGCAGCCGCGGTGACCCTCGCCTTGGCTGCCGGGGGTCTGCAGGAGCTGCGGCTAGGGGAGGGGAGGGGAGGGGCACGGCTGGAGTGCCCAGGCACAAGTGAAGGGGAGGGGTCACAGCATGGCTGGAGACCCTGGCCTTGGCTGCTAGGGGGTCTCAGCAGTTGAGGCGACCCTCGCCGGGGGGGGGGTTGGGGGTCTCCAGCAACCGCGGTGAACATCCCCTTGGCTGCCGAGGGTCTGCAGCAGCTGCGACTAGGGGAGAAGAGGGGATGGGCACGGCTGGAGTGCCCAGGCACAAGTGAAGGGGAGGGGCCACTGCATGGCTGGAGACCCTGGCCTTGGCTGATGGGGGGTCTCCAGCAGTGGAGCCGACCCTCGAGGTGGACCCCGGGGGTCTACTGCAGCTGAGGCGACCTACGCCTCGGCTGCCTGCGGATCTCCATCAGCAGCAGCGACTCTCGCCTCAGGTGCTGGGGGTCACCAGCCTCAGCAGCGAACCTCGCTTCTGCTGCCAGGGGTCTCCAGCAGCTGCGGCTAGGGGAGGCGAGGTGGCGGGGCACGGCTGGAGAGCTCAGGCACAAGTGAAGTGGAGGGGCCACGGCATGGCTGGAGACCCTGGCCTCGGCTGCTAGGGGGTTTCCAGCAGTGGAGGCGACCCTCGCCAGGAGGGGGTTGGGGGCCTCCAGCAGGAGCGGCGACCCTCGCCTTGGCTGCCGGGGGTCTGCAGGAGCTGCGGCTAGGGTAGAGGATTGGGCGTGGCATGGCAGGAGTGCCCAGGCACAAGTGAAGGGGAGGGGTCACAGCATGGCTGGAGACCCTGGCCTTGGCTGATAGGGGGTCTCAGCAGTGGAGGCGACCCTCGACTGGGGGGGGGGTTGCGGGTCTCTAGCAGGAGCGGCGACCCTCGCCGTGGGGGGGTGGTGGTCTCCAGCAGCCGCGGTGAACATCCGCTTGGCTGCCGAGGGTCTCCAGCAGCTGCGGCTAGGGGAGGGTAGGGTAGGGGCACGGCTGGAGTGTCCAGGCACAAGTGAAGGGGAGGAGCCACGGCATGGCTGGAGCCCCTGGCTTCCGCTGCTAGGGGGTTTCCAGCAGTGGAGGCGACCCTTGCCGGGGGGGGTGGGGGTCTCCAGCAGGAGCGGCGACCCTCCCCTTGGCTGCCAGGGGTCTGCAGGAGCTGCGGCTAGGGGAGGGGATTGGGCGTGGGTTGGCTGGAGTGCCCAGGCACAAGTGAAGGGGAGGGGCCACGGCATGGCTGGAGACCCTAGCCTTGGCTGCTAGGGGGTCTCCAGCAGTCGAGGCAACCCTCGACGTGGACCCCGGGGCTCTCCTGCAGTTGAGGCGACCTATGCCACGGCTGCCTGCGGATCTCCATCAGCAGCAGCGACTCTCGCCTCAGGAGCTGGGGGTCACCAGCCTCAGCAGCGAACCTCGCTTCAGATGCCAGGGGTCTCCAGCAGCTGCGGCTAGGGGAGGCGAGGTGGCAGGGCCCGGCTGGAGAGCTCAGGCGCAAGTGAAGGGGAGGGTCCACGGCATGGCTGGAGACCCTGGCCTCGGCTGCAATGGGGTTTCCAGCACTGGAGGCGACCCTCGCCGGGGTGTGTGGGGGTCTCCAGCAGGAGCGGCGACCCTCGCCTTGGCTGCCAGGGGTCTGCAGGAGCTGCGGCTAGGAGAGGGGAGGGGGCGCGTTATGGATGGAGTGCCCAGGCACAAGTGAAGGGGAGGGGTCACGGCAGGGCTGGAGACCCTGGCCTCCGCTGCTAGGGGGTTTCCAGCAGTGGAGGCGACCCTCGCCGGGGTGTGTGGGGGTCTCCAGCAGGAGCGGTGACCCTTGCCGGGTGGGTGGGGGTGTCCAGCAGGAGCAGCGACCCTCGCCTTGGCTGCCAGGGGTCTGCAGGAGCTGCGGCTAGGGGAGGTGTTTGGGCGTGGCTTGGCTGGAGAGCCCAGGCACAAGTGAAGGGGAGGGGCCACGGCAGGGCTGGAGACCCTGGACTCGGCTGCTAGGGGTTCTCCTGCAGTGGAGGCAACCCTCCACGCGGACCCCGGGCGTCTACAACAGCTGAGGCAACCCATGCCATGGCTGCCTGGGGTTCTCCAGGAGCAGCAGCGGCGACCCTCGCCTCTGCTCCCGTGTGTATCCAGCAGCAGCAGCAACCCTCGCCTCGGCTTCCGTGGGTATCCAGCAGCACAGAGACTCTCGCCAGGTCTCCCAGTGGCCTCCAGCAGCCGCGGGTCCCGGAGGGGAGGGGGCGCGGCGCGGCTGGCGATCCTCACCCTGCCGCGAGGGGATCTCCAGCAGCAGCGGCTACCCTCACTTCGCCTGCCGGGGGTCTCCAGCCGCGAGGCGAGGCGAGTTGAAGAGGCGCGGTGCAGCTGGAAAGCCCAGGTGCAAGGGAAGGGAAGGGGCCCTGGCACAGGGGAAGACACTCGCTGCGGCTTCCAGGGGTCTCCAGCAGCAGCGAGCCTCGCTGCTGCTGCTGCCAGTGGTCTCGAGCAGCGGCGGCGAGCTGAAGAGATGGGGCGCAGCACGGCTTGTAAGGCCTGGAACAAGGGAAGGGAAGGGAGGGCGGAATGGCTTGAGACCCTCCCAGCACGGCAAGGGAAACTGCAGCAGCAACCGAGACCTGCTCCGCTGCACCGGGGGTGGGGGGGTCTACATCACCGTCTGCGACACTCGCCTCGACTGGTAGGGATCTCCAACATTGGCGGCGACCCTCGCCTCGGCTTGCAGGGGTCTGCAGCGGTAGCGACGCGGGGGGGGCGGGGCGCGGCACAGCTGGAGAGTCCAGGCACAAGGGTAGTGGAGGCGGAGCAACATGGCTACAGCCCATAGCTGCGAAACAAGGGGATCTCCAGGGGAATTGGCGACCTTTGCCTTGGCGCTGGGAGTCTCCAGCAGCCGCGGTGAACATCGCCTTGGCTGCCAGGGGTCTGCAGGAGCTGCGGCTAGGGGAGAGGATTGGGCGTGGCATGGATGGAGTGCCAGGCACAAGTGAAGGGGAGGGGCCACGGCATGGCTGGAGACCCTGGCCTTGGCTCATAGGGGGTCTCAGCAGTGGAGGCGACCCTCGCCAGGGGGGGAGTGTTGGTCTCCAGCAGCCGTGGTGAACATCCTCTTGGCTGCCATTGGTTCTCCAGCAGCTGCGAGTAGGGGAGGGGAGGGGAGGGGCACGGCTGGAGTGCCGAGGCACAAGTGAAGGGGAGGGGCCACGGCATGGCTGGAGACCCTGGCCTTGGCTGATAGGGTTTCTCAGCAGTGGAGGCGACCCTCGAAGTGGACCCAGTGGGTCTCCAGCAGCTGAGGCAACCCACGCCACTGCTGCCAGCGGGTCTCCATCAGCAGGGCGATTCTCGCCTCGGGTGCTGGGGGTCTCCATCAGCAGCAGCGAACCTCGCTTCGGCTGCAAGGGGTCTCCAACAGCTGCGTCTAGGGGAGTGGTTGGGGCGCGACAAGACTGGAGAGCCCAGGCACAAGTGAAGGGGAGGGGCCACGGCATGGATGGAGACCCTGCCCTCGGGTGCCGGGGGTCTCAGCAGCAGTGACGGCGACCCTCGCCAGGCTGCCGGGGGTCTCCAGCAGCGGTGGCAACACTCGCTTGGGCTGCCAGGAGTCTCCAGCAGCTGTGGCTAGGGGGAGCAGTGGGAGCCTAGGGGGCTGGAGAGCCCAGGCGCAAGGAAAGGTGAGGGCCACGGCATGGCTGGAGACCCTGGCCTCGGCTGCTAGGGGGTTTCCAGCAGTGGAGGCGACCCTCGATGGGGGGGTTGGGGGTCTCCAGCAGGAGCGGCGACCCTCGCCTTGGCTGCCAGGGGTCTGCAGGAGCTGCGGCTAGGGGAGGGGATTGTGCGTGGCTTGGCTGGAGTGCCCAGGCAGAAGTGAAGGGGAGGGGCCACGGCATGGCTGGAGACCCTGGCCTTGGCTGCTAGGGGGTCTCCAGCAATGGAGGCGACCCTCGACGTGGACCCCGGGGGTCTACTGCAGCTGAGGCGACCTATGCCACGGCTGCCTGCGGATCTCCATCAGCAGCAGCGACTCTCGCCTCAGGTGCTGGGGGTCACCAACCGAAGCAGCGAACCTCGCTTCGGCTGCCAGGGGTCTCCAGCAGCTGCGGCTAGGGGAGGCGAGGTGGCAGGGCCCGGCTGGAGAGCTCAGGCGCAAGTGAGGGGAGGGGCCACGGCATGGCTGGAGACCCTGGCCTCGGCTGCTAGGGGGTTTCCAGCAGTGGAGGCGACCCTCGCCTTGGCGGATTGGGGGTCTCCAGCAGGAGCGGCGACCCTCGCCTTGGCTGCCAGGGGTCTGCAGGAGCTGCGGCTAGGGGAGGGGATTGGGCGTGGCTTGGCTGGAGTGCCCAGGCACAAGTGAAGGGGAGGGGCCACGGCATGGCTGGAGACCCTGGACTCGGCTGCTAGGGGGTCTCCAGCAGTGGAGGCAACCCTCCACGCGGACCCCGGGCGTCTACAGCAGCTGAGGCAACCCATGCCATGGCTGCCTGGGGGTCACCAGGAGCAGCAGTGGCGACCCTCGCCTCTGCTCTCGTGGGTATCCAGCAGCAGCGGCAACCCTCGCCTCGGCTTCCGTGGGTATCCAGCAGCACAGAGACTCTCACCAGGGCTTCCAGGGGCCTCCAGCAGCCGCGGGTCCCGGAGGGGAGGGGGCGTGACGCGGCTGGTGACCCTCACCCTGCCGCGAGGGCATCTCCAGCAGCAGCGGCTACCCCCACTTCGCCTGCCGGGGGTCTCCAGCCGCGAGGCGAGGCGAGTTGAAGAGGCGCGGTGCAGCTGGAAAGCCCAGGTGCAAGGGAAGGGGAGGGGCCCTGGCACAGCGGAAGACACTCGCCACGGCTTCCGGTGGTCTCCAGCAGCAGCGAGCCTGGCTGCTGCTGCTGCCAGTGGTCTCGAGCAGCGGCCGCGATCTGAAGAGATGGGGCGCAGCACGGCTTGTAAGGCCTGGAGCAAGGGAAGGGGAGGGAGGGCGGCATGCTGGAGACCCTGGCCTTGGCTGCTAGGGGGTCCCAGCAGTGGAGGCGACCCTCGACGTGGACCCCTGGGGTCTCCTGCAGCTGAGGCGACCTACGCCACGGCTGCCTGCGGATCTCCATCAGCAGCAGCGACTCTCGCCTCAGGTGCTGGGGGTCACCAGCGGAAGCAGCGAACCTCGCTTCTGCTGCCAGGGGTCTCCAGCAGCTGCGGCTAGGGGAAGCGAGGTGGCGGGGCACGGCTGGAGAGCTCAGGCACAAGTGAAGGGGAGGGTCCAAGGCATGGCTGGAGACCCTGGCCTCGGCTGCTAGGGGATTTCCAGCAGTGGAGGCGACCCTCGCCGGGAGGGGGTTGGGTGTCTCCAGCAGGAGCGGGGACCCTCGCCGGGGGGGTGGGGGTGTCCAGTAGGAGCGGCGACCCTCGCCTTGGCTGCCAGGGGTCTGCAGGAGCTGCGGCTAGGGGAGGGGATTGGGCGTGGTTTGGCTGGCGTGCCCAGGCACAAGTGAAGGGGAGGGGCCACGGCAGGGCTGGAGACCCTGGACTCGGCTGCTAGGGGTTCTCCAGCAGTGGAGACAACCCTCCACGCGGACCCCGGGGGTCTACTGCAGCTGAGGCAACCCATGCCATGGCTGCCTGTGGGTCTCCAGGAGCAGCAGTGGCGACCCTCGCCTCTGCTCCCGTGGGTATCCAGCAGCAGCCGCAACCCTCGCCTCGGCTTCCGTGGGTATCCAGCAGCACAGAGACTCTCGCCAGGGCTCCCAGTGGCCTCCAGCATCCGCGGGTCCCGGAGGGGAGGGGGCGTGGCACGGCCCAGCTGGCGACCCTCACCCTGCCGCGAGGGGATTTCCAGCAGCAGTGGCTACCCTCACTTCGCCCCCCGGGGGTCTCCAGCCGCGAGGCGAGGCGAGTTGAAGAGGCGCGGTGCAGCTGGAAAGCCCAGGTGCAAGGGAAGGGGAGGGGCCCTGGCACAGCGGAAGACACTCGCCGCGGCTTCCGGTGGTCTCCAGCAGCAGCGAGCTTCGCTGCTGCTGCTGCCAGGGGTCTCCAGCAGCGGCGGCGAGCTGAAGAGATGGGGCGCAGCGTGGCTGGTAAGGTCTGGAGCAAGGGAAGGGGAGGGCGGACAGCATGGATTGAGACCCTCCCAGCACTGCAAGGGGAACTCCAGCAGCAGCAGGGACCTGCTCCACTGCACGGGGGGGGGGGGGTCTCCATCACCGTCTGCGACCCACGCCTCGGCTGGTAGGGATCTTCCATAGTGGCGGCGACCCTCGCCTCGGCTTGCAGGGGTTCTCCAGCAGCAGCGGAGACGGGAGGGGAGGGTTCGCGGCACGGCTGGAGAGTCCAGGCGCAAGGGTAGTGGAGGCGGAGCGGCATGGCTACAGCCCATAGGTGCGCCACAAGGGGATCTCCAGGGGAATTGGCGACCTTGGCCTAGGGTGCTGGGGGTCTCCAGCAGCCGCGGTGACCCTCGCCTTGGCTGCGGGAGGTCTCCAGCAGCTGTGGCTAGGGGAGGGGCGGGGGCGGGGCACGGCTGGAGTGTCCTGGCACAAGTGAAGGGGAGGGGCCACGGCATGGCTGGAGACCCTGGCCTTGGCTGATAGGGGGTCTCCAGCAGTGGAGGCGACCCTCGACGTGGACCCCGGGGGTCTCCAGCAGCTGAGGCATCCCACGCCACTGCTGCCCGCGGGTCTCCATCAGCAGCAGCGACTCTCGCCTCAGGTGCTGGGGGTCACCAGCCTCAGCAGCGAACCTCTCTTCGGTTGCAAGGGGTCTCCAGCAGCTGCGTCTAGGGGAGTGGTTGGGGCGCGACAAGGCGCAAGTGAAGGGGAGGGGCCAGGGCATGGCTGGAGGCCCTGCCCTCGGGTGCCGGGGGTCTCAGCAGCAGTGACGGCGACCCTCCCCTCGCTGCCGGGGGTCTCCAGCAGCGGTGGCAACACTCGCTTGGGCTGCCAGGGGTCTCCAACAGCTGCGGTTAGGGGAGCAGACGGAGCCTAGGGGGCTGAGGAGCCCAGGCGCAAGGAAAGTTGAGGGCCACGGCATGGCTGGAGCCCCTGGCATCGGCTGCTAGGGGGTTTCCAGAGGTGCAAGCGACCCTCGCCAGGAGGGGGTTGGGGGTCTCCAGCAGCGGCGGCGACCCTTGCCTTGGCTTCCCGGGGTCTCCAGGAGCTGCGGCTAGGGGAGGGGAGGGAGCGTGGCACGGCTGGAGAGTCCAGTCGCAAGGGTAGTGAGGCGGAGCAGCATGGCTACAGCCCATAGCTGCGCCACAAGGGGATCTCCAGGGGAATTGGCGACTTTGGCCTCGGGTGCTGGGGGTCTCTAGCAGCCGCGGTGAGCCTCGCCTTGGCTGCCGGGGGTCTCCAGCAGCTGTGGCTAGGGGAGGGGTGGGGGCGGGGCACGGCTGGAGTGTCCTGGCACAAGTGAAGGGGAGGGGCCACGGCATGGCTGGAGACCCTGGCCTTGGCTGATAGGGGGTCTCCAGCAGTCGAGGTGACCCTCTACTTGGACCCCGGGGGTCTCCTGCAGCTGAGGCAACCCACGCCACTGCTGCCCGCGGGTCTCCATCAGCAACAGCGACTCTCGCCTCAGGTGCTGGGGGTCACCAGCCTCAGCAGCGAACCTCGCTTCGGCTGCAAAGGGTCTCCAGCAGCTGCGGCTTGGGGAGGGGAGGGGGCGTGACAAGGCTGGAGAGCCCAGGCGCAAGTGAAGGGGAGGGGCCACGACATGGCTGGAGACCCTGCCCTCGGGTGCCGGGGGTCTCCAGCAGATGTGGCAACACTCGCTTGGGCTGCCTGGGGTCTCCAGCAGCTGCGGCTAGGGGAGCAGAAGGAGCCGTGGCGGCTGGAGAGCCCAGGCGAAAGGAAAGGTGAGGGCCATGGCATGGCTGGAGCCCCTGGCCTCGGCTGCTAGGGCGTTTCCAGCAGTGGAGGCGACCCTCGCCAGGAGGGAGTTGGGGGTCTCCAGCAGGAGCAGGCGACCCTCCCCTTGTCTTCCCGGGGTCTGTAGGAGCTGCGGCTAGGGATGGGGTGGGGGCGCGCCAGGGCTGGAGAGTCCAGGCACAAGGGTAGTGGAGGCGGAGCAGCATGCCTACAGCCCTTAGCTGTGCCACAACGGGATCTCCAGGGGAATTGGCGACCTTGGCCTAGGGTGCTGGGGGTCTCCAGCCGTGGCGACGACCCTCGCCTTGGTGCTGGGAGTCTCCAGCAGCCGCGGTGACCCTCGCCTTGGCTGCCGGGGGTCTCCAGCAGCCTTGCCTAGGGGAGGGGAGGGGGCTGGGCACGGCTGGAGTGCCCAGGCACAAGTGAAGGGGAGGGGCCACGGCATGACTGGAGACCCTGGCCTTGGCTGCTAGGGGGTCTCCAGCAGTGGAGGCGACCCTCGACGTGGACCCCGGGGGTCTCCTGCAGCTGAGGCGACCCACGCTGCCCGCGGGTCCTCATCAGCAGCTGCGACTCTCGCCTCAGGTGCTGGGGGTCACCAGCCTCAGCAGCGAACCTCTCTTCGGCTGCAAGGGGTCTCCAGCAGCTTCGGCTAGGGGAGGGAATGGGGCGCGACAAGGCTGGAAAGCCCAGGCGCAAGTGAAGGGGAGGGGCCAGGGCATGGCTGGAGACCCTGCCCTCGGGTGCCGGGGGTCTCAGCAGCAGTGACGGCTACCCTCCCCTGGCTGCCGGGGGTGTCCCGCAGCGGTGGCGACACTAGCTTAGGCTGCCGGGAGCCTCCAGCAGCTGCGGCTAGGGGAAGCAGAGGGAGCCTGGGTGGCTGGAGAGCCCAGGCGCAAGGAAAGGGGAGGGCCATGGCATGGCTGTAGCCCGTGGCCTCGGCTGCTAGGGGGTTTCCAGCAGTGGAAGCGACCCTCGCCGGGGGGGTGCTTGGGCGTCTCCAGCAGCAGAGCACTCTATTCTCTGTTGGGGTCCAACAGCAGAGGACCCTCCTTCTGCTGGGTTCCAGCAGCAGAGGACCCTACTCCCTGCTGGGATCCGGCAGCAGAGGACACTCTTCCCTGCTGCAGTCCGGCAGCAGAGGACCTTCCTCTGCTCTTGGTGTCAGGCACAAAAGAACCCCCATCTGCTGCTTCGGTCCAGCATAACAGAACCCTCTATGATCTTAGGACCGGCACCGGAGGACACCCCTCTCTGTTGGAGTACACCACCAGAAGTGCCTCGTCTCTGCTGGGGTGGACCAGCAGAATATCCTCCTCTCTGTCTGGGTCTGGCAGTAGGGGACCCTCCACTGCTGCTGCGTCTGACAGCAGAGGACCCGCTTCTTCTGCTGGACTCCAGCAGAGAGGAAGCAGCAGAGAACCATCCTCTCTGCTGGTGTCTAGCATGAGAGGACCCATCTCTCTGCTGGGGTCCAGCAGAAAGGAAGCAGAAGAGGACCCTCCTCTCGGCTGGAGTCCCGTAGCAGAGGACCTTCCTCTTCTTTTGGGTTCAGCAGCAGAGGACCCTCCTCTCTGCTGTAGTGCAGCACCAGAGGAGCCTTGTCTTCTGCTGTGGTCCAGCAGCAGAGGAAACTCCTCTGTGCTGGGGTCCAGAAGCGGAGCACCCTCTTGTCTGCTGAGTTCTAGCACCAGAGGACCTTCTTCTCTGCTAGGATCCAGCACCAGATGACCATCCTCTCTGTTGGGGTCCAACATCCGAGGACCCTTCTCTATGCTGACGTCCGGCAGCAGAGGACCCTCCTCTCTTTTTGGGTCTGCCAGCAGAGGTCTCTCCTCCCTGCTGGGGTCCAGCAGCAGAGAACCTTCATCCATGCTGGAAAGCCTTGGATGAGCGTCCCGCACTGAGTACTGATGACCACCAGAGGGCGCCCAAAGCCGCCATTCTTTCTTTTCTTTTTTTCTTTTCTTTTTTTTTTTCCTTTTTTTTTTTTTTTTTTTTTACAGGTTTATTTATTTTATTCCATGGTCAGATACACAGAGAGGACGAGAGACAGAGAAGAAGATCTTCCGTCCAATGATTCACTCCGCAAGTGAGTCACAATGGCTGGTGCACGCCGATCCAAAGCCAGGAACCTGGAGCCTCTTCTGGGTCTCCCATGTGGGTGCAAGTTTCCAAAGCTTTGGGCCATCCTCGACTGCTTTCCCAGGCCACAAGCAGGGATCTGGATGGGAAGTGGAGCAGCCGGGATTAGAACCGGTGCCCATATGGGATCCCAGCGTGTTCAAGGCGAGGACTTGAGTTGCTAGGCTACGGCGCCGGGCCCCAAGCTGCCATTTCTACCCCTGGTGGGCTCAGGCCTTCTGACCTCTAGACAGTCCAATCCGAGCCATCCTAGGGTGATATGGGGGTCACAGACAGTATTCTGGTACACGTGTTGTTGAAAGATCAGGGCTCCAAGGCCGAACAGCCCACATACCAAAGCTCGGGAGGGGTGGAGGACGCTTGGGGCCTAGCATCAGTTCGGGCCTCTGATAGGAAGTGTCAGGGTGCCTTTAAGAGCAAGGCACTTAAAGAACCCTGGGAGGTGGTGTCCTATGTCAGCATGCCCACAGGCCCTCAGGGAGCTGGAGTCCAACACCAGCATCCTGGAGGCCCTGAGAGCTGGAGTCCCCAACCTGTGTTTCAACGGCTCTCTGGGAGCTCGTGTTACATACCAGCCCACTGGGGTTGTACTGTGCCAGATGAGGTCCCGGGAAACCTTACCGCCACCCCCATTCCTTGTAGAGCACCCTGAGATGCAGGCTCTGGGCGTTCTTTGGCAAGTGGAGCATCTCCCTGATGAGCTAACAAGAGGGCTTCATGGACTTTTATTTTTTTTCATTCCAAAGTCCGAGATACACAGAGGAGGAGAGAGAGAGAGGAAGATCTTCCGTCCGATGATTAGCTCTCCAAGTGAGCCGCAACAGCCGGTCCCCTCGGGACCCCCTCTGCTGGGGCCTCAGCGAGAGGGTCCCCCTAGGAACCGCATCCTTCGCTGCTGGGGCCTCAACGAGAGGGTCACCCTCGGGACCTCCTATGCTTGGCCCTCAGTGAAAGGGACCATTTGCCCCCCCCTTCCCTCCCTATCTCCTGGGGCATCTGTGAGAAGGCCCATTTCAGGAGCCCTTCTGCTGGGGCCTCAGCGAGAGGAACCCCGGCAAACCCCTCCCTTGCTGCTGGGGCCTCAGTGAGAGGGTCCCCCTCGGGACACCCTCTGCTGGGGCTTCAGCGAGGTGGAACCCTGGCGACCCCTCCCTGCCTGCTGGGGCCTCAGCAAGAGGTACCCCTTGGGACCCCTTCAGCTCGGGCCTCAGCTAGAGGGACACCCGGAGCCATCTAACCTTTTTGCTGGGGCCTAGGCGAGAAGGTACCACTCCGGACCCTCTCTGCTGAGGCCTCAGCGAGAGTGCCCCCCGAGCCCCCTTCCCTCTCTGTGGATGCCTCAGCGAGAGGATCCCCCTCGGGACCCCCTCTGCTGGAGCCTCAGCGAGAGTGTCCCTCCTAGACCCCTCCTCTCTCTCTACTGTGGCCTCAGCGAGAGGGTCCCCCTCGGAACCCCTCTGCTGGGGCCTCATCGAGAGAGATCCTCATTACCTGACCCTCTCTCTCTGTTGGGGCCTCAGCGAGAGGGTCCACCTCAGGAACCCCGTCTTCTGGGGCCTCAGTGTGGTGTCCAAGGGTGTCAAGCCTCAGCCTGCCAGGCAGATGGCCTGTATAGGTGCTGCTTCAAGTCCTGGTTGTTTCCCCTGCAATCAGGCTCCCTGCTGATGATCCTGGGAGAGCGGTGGAGGATGGTGCAGGGGCTTGTGCCCCTGTGTGCTGTGCCCCTGTGGGACATGTGGAGGAAAGTCCTGGTTCCCAGGCTTGTCCTGGCCCAGCCACATCTGGCTCTGGTGGTGGTCCTGGGGAAGTGAGCCAGCAGATGCAAGAAAGATTCTGTCTCTCCCTCTCTGTTCCTTTGTGCTTCAAACAAAACAGGACAGATTCAGATAGGCATGCAGGAGGGAAGAAAGCTGCTGTCCTGGGTGTTAGGGAGTGTGCTGTGACTGAAGACTGCTTTTGTCTGCCAATGCAGACCCCAAGGGTGTGAGTAAGGCTTCTGTCCTGGGACTTCTGTGCAACCGCTCTAAAGAGTGTCCTTGAGAGTGAATTTCTCTTAGTCTGGGATTGTTTCCCTTGTTTGTGCAGGAGAGCCTGGAGGAGCGTCCTGCAGTGAGTCCTGCTGGCCATGAGAGGACGCATAAGCTACCCTTTCTACCCCTGCTTGGCTGAGGCATTTTGAGCAGTAGAAGGTCCAGCCCCAGCCATCCTAGTGTCAGGTGGGAATCCTGGACAGAATTCCTCTATATGTGTCCCTTGAAGATTGGGCTCCAAGGCCGAACAGCCAGCATATGAAGGATCAGGAGGGGGTGGAGGACACTTGTGGCCTTGCATCAGGCCAGGCCTCTGTGCTAGGAAGTGGCTGTCTGTCTTCACCAGCAAGGTAGAACCAAGGGCACAGGAGAACTAGAAGCTGGAGTTCCACATCACAGACCCCAGAGGCCCTGAGGGACCTGGAGTCCCAGTCAGTAAGCCCACGAGCCCTATGGGAGCTGGAATCCCATGTGAGTGTGCACACGGACCCTCTGGGAGCTGGAGTCCCACGTCAGTGTGCCCATGGGCCCCGTGAGACCTGGAGTCCCATGTCTGTGTACCCACGAGATCTCTTCGACCTCGGTCCTAATTAGGCATTCCCCCAATCCCTGTGGAATCTGGGGTCCCACCTCAGCGTGTCCATGGACCCTCTGAGACTGGAATTACACACCAGCTGACTAGCACTGATGGTTCTCAGATGAGGTACCCGGAAAACTTTCTGGAATCCGGAAGCAGAGGAACCTCCTCCCTGCTGGGGTTCAGCAGCAGAGGACCATCCTCCCTGCTGGGGACCAGCAGCAGAGGACCCTCCACCCTGCTTGGGTGCGGCAGCAGAGGACCCTAATCCCTGCAGGCTCCAGCAACAGAGGACCCTCATCCCTGCTGCTGGACACCAGCAGAGAGGAAGCATCAGAGGTCCTTCCTCTCTGCTGTGGTCCAGCACCAAAGGACCATCCTCTCTGCTGGACCACAGCAGAGAGGAAGCCTCAGAGGACTGCCTTCTGCTGCTGGGGTCCAGCAGCAGAGGACCCTCCTCTGCAGCTGGTGTCCGGAACCACAGGACCTACTCTGCTTCTGGCGTCCGGTAGAAGAAGACCCTTCTTGCTGCTGGGTTCTGGCACCAGAGGACCCTCCTCTGCTGGTGGGGTCCGTCAGCAGAGGACCATCCTATGCTGCTTCGGTGCGGAAGAGAAGGACCCTCCTCTGCTGTTGGAGTCTGGCAACAATGGAGCCTCCTCAGCTGCTTTGGTCCATCAGCAGAGGACCCTTTTTTCTGCTGGGGTCTAGCACGACAGGACACTTGTCTCTGCTAGTTTCCAGCAGAGAGGAAGCAATAAAGACCCTCCCCTCTGCAGGAGTCTGGAGGACCCTCCTCTGCAGCTGGACCTGAGCAGAGAGGAAGATGCAGAGTATCCTCATCTCCTGCTGGACCCCAAAGAGAGGATGAAGCAGAGAACCGTGCTCTCTGCTGGGGTCCGGCAGCAGAGGACTCCTCCCTGCTGGGATCCGACAGCAGAGGACCCTCCTCTCAACTGGGTTCCGGCAACAGAGGACCCTCCTTCATGCTGGGGTCTGGAAGCATAGGACACTCCTCTGCTGCTGGGGTCCGGCACAAGTGGACCCCCCTCAGATGCTGGGTTCTGGTAGCAAAGAATCCTCCTCTCTGCTGGGTTCCAGCAGCAGAGGACCCTCCTCCATGCTGGGGTCTGGAAGCAGAGGACACTCCTCTGCTCCTGGGATCTGGCTGAAGTCCGGCAGCAGAGGATTCTCCTCCCTGCTGGGGTATGGCAGCCGGGGAACCTCCTGCCTTCCGGGGTCCAACAGCAGATGACCCTCCTCTTCTGCGAGACACCTGCAAAGAGGTTCTCCCCTGCTACTAGATCGCAACAGAGAAGAAGTTGCAGAGGACCCTCCCCTCATGCTGCACCTCAGGGAGAGGACGCAGGAGAATACACTCCTCTTCTGCTGGGGTCCGGCACCAGTGGACTCTCCTCTCTGCTGTACCCCAGCAGAGAGGAAGCTGCAGAGGACACTCCTCTCCGGGTGGGCATCACAGAGAGGAAGCAGTAGAGGACACTCCTGTTCTGCTGGGGTCTGGCAGCAGAGGTCCCTCCTCAGTGTTAGCGTCAGGAAGCATAGGAGCCTCCTCTCCTACTGGGGTCCAGCACCAGAGGACACTCTTCCCTGATGGACTTGGGTCCAGCAGCAGGGTCCCTCCTGTCTGCTGGAGTCTGGCAGCAAATGACCCTCCTCTCTGCTGGGGTACAGCAGCAGAGGACCCTACTCTCTGCTGATGTTCGGCACCAGAGAACCCTCTTCTTTGCTGAGGTCTGGGAGCAAAGGACCCTCCTCTCTGCTGGGGTCCGGCAGTGGAGGACCCTTCTATCTTCTGTGGTCCTGCACCAGAGGATCCTCTTCCGCTCTTGGGGTTCCACACCAGAGGACCCACCTCCCTGCTGCTGGGGTCTGGGCCCATAGGACACTCCTCTACTGATGGGGTCTGGCACCAGAGGACCTTCCTCTCTGCTGGGATCCGGTACCAGAGGACCCCCCTCATCTGCTGGCATCCGGTACTGTAGGAACCCCCTCTGCTGCTGGCATCCGTCAGCAGAAGACTAGCTTCTGCTGCTGGGATCTGACAGCAGCGGATCCCCTTCTGCTGCTGTGGTCTGGCAGCAGAGGATGCTGCTCTGCTGCTGGGGTCCCACAGCAGAGGACTCTTTTCTGCTGCTGCACCCTTGCAGCAGAGGCCTTCCTTTGCTGCTGGACCACAGCAGAGAGGAAGTTGCAGAGAGCCCTCGTCCCATACTGGACCCCAAAGAAAGGACGCAGCAGAGGACCTAATCTTGTGATGGCATCTGGCAGCAGAGGACCCTTCTCTCTGCTGGGGTCTGGTACCAGAGGACACTCCTCAGCTGTTGGGATCCAGCAGGAGAGGACTCCCCTTCTTTGCTGGGTTCCGGAACCATAGGATCCCCCTATGCTTCTGTTGTCTGGCAGCAGAGTACCCCCCTCTATTGCTGGGTTCCAGCACCAGAGGACCCCCCTCTGCTGCTATTGTCTGGCAGCAGAGGACACCCACTGGGCTGCTAGGATCCGGAACCAGAGTACCCCTCTCTGCTGCTGGAGTCTGGCAGCAGAGGACCTTTCTCCCTTCTGAGGTCCTGCACCAGAAGACCCTACTAGGTTGCCTGGGTTGGGCACCAGAGGACCCAACTCTGCTGCTGGGGTCCGGCCACAAAGGTCCTTCCTCCTTGCTATGGTACGGCAGCAGAGGACCCTCCTTCCTGCTCGGGTACGGCAGAACAGGACCATCCTCTGCTGCTGGGGTCCGACACCAGAGGACACCCCTCTCTGCTGAGGTCCGAAACCAGAGTACCCTAGTCTCTGCTGGGGTCGAGCAGCAGGGACCCTCCTTACTCCTGGGGTCCAGCAGCAGAGGACGCTACTCAGCTGTTGGGTTCATACAGCAGAAGACACTCCTGCCATCTGGGGTCCGACAGCAGATGACCCTCGTTTGCTTCTATTCCGGCATCAGAGGAACCTCCTCTGCTGCTCGGGTCCGGCATCAGAAGACTCCTCTCTGCTGGGATCCAGCAGCAGAGGCCCCTCCTCCCGGCTGGGGTCCGGCAGCAGAGGACCATCCTCTCTGCTGGGGACTAGTACGAAAGACCCTCCTCTCTGCTGTGGTCCTGCAGCAGAGGACCATCCACTGCTGTTGTGTCTGGTAGCAGAGCACCCTCATTTGCTTAGGAACCCCAGCAGAAAGGAAGCAGCAAAGGACCCTACTCTCTGCTTTGGTCCAGCAGCAAAGGACCCTCCTCTCTGCTGTGGCACAGCAGAGAGAAAGCAGAAGAGGAGCCTTTACTCAGCTGGGGTCCCGCAGCAGAGGACCTTCCTTTTCTGCTGTGTTCCAGAAGCAGAGGATCCTCCTGCTTCTGGACCCCAGCGGAGAGGTAGCAGCAAAGGACCCTCCTCTGCTGGACTCTTACAGCAGAGGACCGTCCTCTACTGCTGGACGACAGCAGAGGGGAAGTTTTAGAGGACCCTCATTGCCTACTAGACCCCAAAGAGAGGACACTGCAGAGGACCCTACTCTTCTACTGGGGTCCAGCACCAGAGGACCCTCCTCTGCTGCTGGACCACAGCACAGAGGAAGTTGAAGAGGACCCTCCTCCCCGACTGGGGCCCAAAGAGAGGAAACAGCAGGTGACCCTCTTCTAATGGTGTTCGGCAGCAGAAGACCCTCCTCTGCTGCTAGCTTCCGGCAACAGAAGACCCCCTCTGTTGCTGGGGTCCAGCACCAGAGGACTCCCCTATGCTGCTGGTGTCCTACAGCAGAGAAACCTCCTTCTGCTGGGTTCCTGCAGCAGAGGACCCCCCTCTGCTGCTGGAGTCCAGAAGCAGAGGTCCTCCCTCTGCTACTGTTTCTGGCACCAGGGGACCCCCCCTGCTGGGGACCGGCAGCAGAGGAACCACTTGTGCTGCTGTGGTGCAGTATCCGAGGACTCTCCTCTCCTGCTGGGGTCGAGCAGCAGAGGACCCTCCACTCTGCTGGGGTCCAGCACCAGAGAACCACCTTCTGCTGCTGGGGTGCGGCAGCAGAGAACCCCCTCTGCTCTTGGGGTCCGACACCAAAGGACCCGCCTCTGCTACTGGGTGGCAGCAGAGGACCCCGCTCTTCTGCTGTTGTCCGGGAGTGGAGGTCCTCCCTCTGCTGCTGTGGTCGGGCACCAGAGGACCCCCCTCAGCTGTTGGGGTCTGGCAGCAGAGGACCTCCCTCTGTTCCTGGGGTCCGGCAGCAGAGGACCTTCCTTCTGCTGTGTTCTGGTAGCAGAGGACCCTCCTCCCTGCAGGGATATGGCAGCAGAGGACCCTCATCTGCTGCTCGGGTGTGGTACCAGATGACCCTCCCCTGCTGCTGGGGTCCAGCAGCAGAGGACCATCGTCCCTGCTGAAGTCCGGAATGAGAGAACCCTCCTCCCTGCTGTGGTCCAGCTGCAGAAGACCCTCCTCTGTTGGTGGGGTCCGGCACCAGAGGACGCCCTCTCTTCCTGGTGTTCGGCACCACATGACCCTCCTCTGCTGCTGCGGTCTGGCAGCAGAGGACCCTCCACTCTGCTGGGTTCCGGCAGCAGAGGACTCTCCACTCTGCTGGGGTCCAGCACCAGAGGACCGCCTTCTGCTGCTGGGGTGCGGCAGCAGAGAACCCTCTCTGCTCTTGGGGTCCGACACCAAAGGACCCTTCTATGCTACTGGGTCTGGCAGCAAAGGACCCTCCTTCTGTTGGGTCTGGCAGCAGAGGACCCCCCTCTTGTGCTGGTGTCCGGGAGTGGAGGTCCTCCCTCCTCACTGCTGTGGTCCTGCACCAGAGGACCCCCCTGAGCTGTTGGGGTTAGGCACCAGAGGACCCCCTCTCTGCTGAGGTCCAGCCAAAGAGAACCCCCTCTGCTGCTTGGGTCGGGCACCAGAGGACACCCCTCTCTGCTGGGGTCCAGCACCAGAGGACCCTCCTCTCTGCTGGGGTGGAGCAACAGAATACCCTCCTCTCTGCTGGGGCCCGGCATTAGAAGACCCTCCACTGCTGCTGCGTCCGACAGCAGAGGACCCTACTCTTCTGCTGGACCCCAGCTGAGAGGAAGCAGCAGAGGACCATCCTCTCTGCTGGTGTCTAGCATGAGAGGACCCTTCTCTCTGCTGGGGTGCAGCAGAAAGGAAGCAGCAGAGGACGTTCCTCTCAGCTGGAGTCCTGCAGCAGAGGACCCTTCTCTTCTTTCCTATTCCAGCAGCAGAGGACCCTCCTCTCCTGCTGTCAGATCCCAGCAGCAGAGCAGCGTCATCTCCTGCCTGACATAGCAGAGAGGAGGGTTCTCAGCTGCTGAACCCCAGCCTAGAGGAGTCTCCTCTGCTACAGGACCACAGCAGAGAGGAAGTTGCAGAGGACACTCATCTCCTGCTGGACCCCAAAGAGAGGACAAAGCACAGGACCCTAATCTTCGGCTGGGATCCGACAGATGAGGACCCTGTTTCTGCTGGGTTCCTGCAGCAGAGGACCCTCCTCCCTGCTGGGGTCCGTCAGCAGAGGACCCTCTTCTGCTGCTCAGGTCTGGCACCAGCGGACCTCCTCTGCTGCTGGGGTCCGGCACCAGAAGACCCTCCTCCCTGATGGGTTCCGGAGGCAAGAGGGCCCTCCTCCCAGGTGGGGTCTGGTGGCAGAGGACCACCCTCTCTGCTGGGTACAGCAGCAGAGCATCCACCACTGCTGCTGTTGTGTGAAACCAGATGACACCCCTCTCTGCTGGGGTCTAGCACCAGAGGACCCTCCTCTGCTGCTGGCGTCCGGCAACAGAAGATCCCCCTCTGCTGATGGGGTCCAGCACCAGAGGACCTCTCTATGCTCCTGGGGTCTGGCAGCAGAGAACACTCCTTCTGCTGGGTTCCTGCAGCAGAGAACTCCCCTCTGCTGCTAGGGTCCGGCACCAGAGGAGCACCTTGTTCTGCTGTGGTGCAGTACCCGAGTACTCTCCTCTCCTACTGGGGTCCAGCGGCAGAGGACCCTCCACTCTGCTGGGGTCCAGCACCAGATTACCGCCTTCTGCTGCTGGGGTGTGGCAGCAGAGGACCCACATCTGCTGCTGGACCCCAGTGGAAAGGTAGCAGCAAAGGACCCTCCTCTCCTGCTGGACCCCTGCAGCAGATGACCCGCCTCTGCTGCTGGACCACAGCATAGGGGAAGTTGCAGAGGAACCTTGTTCCCTACTGGACCCCAAAGAGAGGACACGCAGAGGATCCTATTCTTCTACTGGCGTCCTGCAGCAGAGGACCCTCCTCTCTCCTGATGTCTGGCAGCAGAGGAAGTCCTCTCTGCTGGAGTCCGGCAGCAGAGAACCCCCTTATGCTCTCTCCTGATGTCCGGCAGCAGAGGAAGTCCTCTCTGCTGGATTCCAGGAGCAGAGAGCCCCCTCATGCTGTTTGTGTCTGGTAGCAAAGAACCCCCCTCTGCTGCTGGGTTTCGGTACCAGAGGACCCCCTTGTCCTGCTGGGGTTTGGTAGCAAATGACACTCCTTATGCTGGGTTCTGGCAGCAGACAACACCCATGTTCTGCTGGGGTCCAGCAGCAGAGTTCCTCCCTCTGCTGTTGGTGTCTGGAAGCACAGGACCACCCTCTGATGCTAGGGTCCGGCATCAGAGGACCCCCTCTGCTGCTGGGGTCTGGCAGCAGAGGACCCTCCTTCTGCTGGGTTTCTGCAGCTGAGGACCCTCCTCCCTGCCTTGGTATGGCAGCAGAGTCCCTCCTCTCTGCTGTGGTCTGGCACAACAACACCCTACACTCTGCTGGGGTCCAGCAACAGAGAACCCTCCTCTGTTGCTGGGGTGCATCAACAGAGGACACCATTCTCTGCTGGGGTCCAGCACCAGAGGACCCTCCTCTCAGCTTGCTCGAGCAGCAGAGGACCTTCATCTCTGCTGGGGCCCAGCACCAGAGGACAATCCTCTACTGCTCAGGTCAGACAGCAGAGGACACTCCTCCCTGCTGTGGTCTGGCAGCAGAGGACCCTCCTCTGCTTTTGGGGTCTGGCACCAGAGGACCTCCCTCTCTGCTGGGGTCCAGCAACAGAGGATCTTTCTCTGTGTTGGGGTGTTTCACCAGATGACACCCCTCTCTGCTGGGGTCCAGCACAGGACGACCCTCCTACGTGCTGGAGTCCCCCAGCAGAGCACCCTCCTCTCCTGGGGTCTAGCACGAGAGGACCCTCCTTCTCTTCTGGGGTCCTGCAGCGCAGGACCTGCTCTCTGCTGGGGTCCGGCAGCAGAGTACCCACTCTCTGCTGTGGTCCCGCACCAGAGACCGCCCCCCTCTGCTGTTGGTGTCCAGCACCAGAAGACCCTCCTCTGCTGCTGGGACTGGCAGCAGAGAACCATTCTCCCTGCTGGTTTACGGCAGAAGAGGATGCTCTACTGCTGCTGGGGTCTGGTAGTAGAGGACCCTTCACTCTGTAGGACCCCAGCAGAGAGGCGAGTCCTCTGCTGCTTCCTCTCTGCTGCTTCCTCTCGGACCCCAGCAGAGAGGAAGCAGCAGACGACTCGCCTCTCTGCTGGGGTCCGACAGCACCAGAGGACCCTCCACTGCTGCTGGGGTCTAGCATCAGAGTACCCCCTTCTGTAGCTTGGTTCTGGCACCAGAGGACCCACCTCTGCTGATGGTGCCGGCAGCAGAGGACCCTACTCCCTGCTGTTTTCCAGCACCAGAGCACCCTGCTCTGCTGCTGGGGTCTGGAAACAGAAGACCCTCCACTCTGTTGGACCCCAGCAGAGAGGTAGCAGCAAAGGAGCCGCCTCTCTGATGGCTTCCTGCAGCAGAGGACCCTCCTCTGTACTGGGGCCCAGCAGCAGAGGACCATCGTCCCTGCTGAGGTCCAGAAGAATGAACCCTCCTCCCTGCTGTGGTCTGGCAGCAGAGGACCACCCTCTGCTGTTCTGGTCCGGCACCAGAGGACCCCCTCTCTGCAGGGGTCTAGCACAAGAGGACCCTCTTCTCTGCTGGGGTCCAGCACCAGAGGAAGCAGCACAGGAACCTCCACTCTGCTGGGGTCCTGCAGCAGATGACACACCACTTCTGCTGGGTTTAAGCAGCAGAGTTCCTACTCTCCTGCGGGACACCTGCAGCATAGGATCCTCCTCTGCTGCTGGACCCCAGCAGAGAGGAAGTACAGAGGACACTCAACTCCTGTTCGACCCCAAAGAGAGGATGAGGCAGAGGAACCTCCTCTTCTGTTGGGGTCCGGCAGCAGAGGAACCTCCTCTTTTGCTGGGGTCCGGCAGCAGAGGACCATGCTCTCTGCTGGGGTCTGGCAACAGAGGACCCTACTCCCTGCTGGGGCCTGGCAGCTGAGGACCCACCTCCCTGCTGGGGTTCAGCAGTGGAGGACCCTCCTCTGCTGCTGGGGTCCGGCAGCAGAGGAACCTCGTTCCTGCTGTGTTCCGGCAGCAGAGGATTTTCCTTCCTGCTGGATTCGGACAGCAGAGGAACCTCCTCTGCTGAAGGAACATAGCAGAGATAAAGCATCAGGTGACCCTCTTCTCTTCTGGGGTCCAGCATCAGAGACCCTCCTTTCTGCTGGACCCCAGCACAGAGGAAGCCACAGAGGACAATCCTCTCTGCGGCGGTACAACAGTAGAGTACCCTCCACTCTGCTGGGGTCCGGCAACAGAAGACCCTCATCTGCTGCTGATATCCAGCAGCAGATGCCCATCCTCTGTTTTGCTCTCCAGCAGCATAAGACACTCCTCTCCGTTGGACCCCATCAGAGGGGAATCAGCAGAGGACCATCCTCTCTACTGGGGTACAGCAGTAGTGGACCCTCCTCTCTGTTGAGGTCCATCCCCAGAGGATCCGCCTCTCTGCTGGGGTCCAGCAGAGAAGAAGCAGCAGAGGACCCTCTTCTATGCTGGAGTCTGGCAGCAGAGGTCCCTCCTCTCTGCTGGCGTCCGGCAGCTGAGGACCATCCTCTTCTGCTGGGGTCCGGCAGCACAAGATCCTCCTCTCTGCTGCTGCCTGGCACCATAGGTTCCCCCTCACTGCTGTTTTCCTGCAGAGAGAAAGGAGCAGAGGACAATCCTCTTCTGTTGGACAATAAAGAACGAAGCAGCAGGGGACCCTCCTGATCTGCTGGGTCTGGCAACAGGGGACCCTCCTTCCTTCTGTGGCCCAACAGCAGATGACACTCGTCCCTGCGGGGTCCGGCAGCAGAAAACTTCCCTCTTCTGCAGGGATCTGGCAGCAGAGGACTCTCCTCACTGCGGGTGTCCAGCATAGACGAAGCAACAGAGGACCCTACCCTCCACTGTTGTCCAGCAGAAGAAGACCCTCTTCTTTACTGGGGTCCGGCAGCAGATTACACTCCTGTATTGCTGGGGTACCACTGCAGAGGACCCACTTCCCTGCTGGGGTTTGGCAGCAGTGGACACTCCACTTCACCTTGCTTCCAGCAGCTGAGGACCCTCCTCTCCTGCTGAACCCCTGCAGAAGATGACCCTCCTCTGCTGCACGACCTCAGCAGAGAAGAAGTTCTAAAGGACCCTCGTTATCTCATGGACTTCAAAGAAAGGCCACAGCAGAGGACCCTCCTCTTCTGTTGTGGTCGGGGAGCAGAGGACCCTCTTCTTCTGGGGTCTGGCAACAGAGGACCCTTCGCTCTGCTGGGGTCCAGGAGCAGAGGACCCACTCACTGCTGGGGTGTGGAAGCAGTGGACCTCCTCTGCTGGACCCCAGCAGGGAGGAAGCAGCAGAGGACCCTCCTCTCTTCTGTGATCCAGCACCAGAGGACACTCCTCTCTGCTCTGCCAAAACAAAGAGGAAGTAGCAGAGGACCCACCTCTCTGCCTGGGTTCGGCACCATATGACGTTCCTCTCTGCTGGGTCTAGCACGTGAGGACCCTCGTCTGTGCTAGGGTCCAGCGAGTAAAATGCTGCAGAAGACCCTTCTCTCTGCTGGAGTCCAGCAGCCAAGGACCCTCCTTCCTGCTGAACACCAAAGAGAGGAAGCAGGAGAGGACCTCTCTGCTGGGGTCAGGCTCCAGAAGACACTCCTTCCTGCTGGGGACAGGCAGCTGAGGACCCTGGTCTCTGCTGGGGTACAGCAGAAGAAGACCCCCCTCTGCTGCAGGTGTTCGGCATCAGAGTACCCTCCCCTCTGCTGGGGTGCGGCTGCAGAGGACCCTGTTCTCTGCTGTGTTCCTGCAAAAAGGACCCTCCTCTGCTGCTGGGGTCTGACAGTAGTGGAATCTCTCTCTGCTGGGTTCCGGCACCAGAGTATCCTCCTCTGCTGCTGGGGTCCGGTACAACAGGACCATCCTCCCTGCTGTTGTCCGGCACCAGAGGACCGTCCTCTGCTCCTAGGGTCCTGCATCAGAGTACCCTCCTTGCTGCTTGGGTCCGGCACCAAAAGACTCCCCTCTCTGCATGGGTCCTGCAGCACAGGACCCTCCTCACTGCTGCTGGGGCCCGGAACCAGAGAACCCCCCTCTCTAATTGGGTCCAGCAGCAGAGGACCCTCCTCACTGCTGGGGTCCAGCAGCAGAGGACCCTCCCTTTGCTGGTGTCCGGCACCACAGGAACCACCTCCCTGCTGGCGTCTGGTACCAGATTACCCTCCTCTGGTGCTGGGGCACGGCACCAGAGGACCCCCCTCTCTGATTGGGTCCAGCAGCAGAGGACCCTCCTCACTGCTGGGGTCCAGCAGCAGAGGACCTTCTTCTCTGCATGGGTCTGGCAGCAGAGGACCCTCCTGTCTGCTGTAGTGCAACACCAGAGCAGCCTCGTCTTCTGCTGTGGTCCAGCAGCAGAGGAAACTCCTCTCTGCTGGGGTCCAGAAGCGGAGCACCCTCCTCTCTGCTGAGTTCCAGCACCAGAGGACCTTCTTCTTCTCTGCTAGGATCCAGCACCAGAAGACCCTCCTCTCTGTTGGGTCCGACATCCGAGAATCCTCCTCTATGCTGGCTTCCGGCAGTAGAGGACCCTCTTTTCTGCTGGGGTCCTGCAGCAGAGGACCCTCCTCTCTTTTTGGGTCTGCCAGCAGAGGACGCTCCTTCCTGCTGGGGTCCGGCAGCAGAGGACCTTCATCCATGCTGGAGAGCCTTGGTGGGGCGTCCCGCACTCAGTGCTGGTGGCCACGAGAGGTCGCCCAAAGCCGCCGTTCGTTCATTCTTTCTTTCTATTTTTTTTTTACAGGTTTATTTATTTTATTCCAAGGTCAGATATACAGAGAGGAGGAGAGACAGAGAGGAAGATCTTCCGTCCGATGAGTTACTCCCCAAGTGAGCCACAATGGCTGGTGCACGCTGATTCAAAGCCAGGAACCTGGAGCCTCTTCTAGATCTCCCATGTGGGTGCAAGTTTCCAAAGCTTTGGGCCATCCTCGACTGCTTTCCCAGGCCACAAGCAGGGATCTGGATGGGAAGTGGAGCAGCCGGGATTAGAACCGGTGCCCATATGGGATCCCAGCGTGTTCAAGGTGAGGACTTTAGTTGCTAGGCTACGGCGCCCGGGCCCCAAGCTGCCCTTTCTACCCCTGGTGGGCTCAGGCCTTCTGACCTCTAGACAGTCCAACCCGAGCCATCCTAGGGTAAGGTGGGGGTCCCGGACAGTATTCTGGTACACGTGCTGTTGAAAGATCAGGGCTCCAAGGCCGAACAGCCTACATACCAAAGCCCGGGAGGGAGGAGGACGTTTGGGGCCTAGCATCAGCCCAGGCCTCTGTGATAGGAAGTGTTAGGGTGCCTTTAACAGCAGGGCACTTAAAGAACCCTGGGAGATGGACTCCCACATCAGCATGCCCACAGGCCCTCAGGGAGCTGGAGTCCCATGCCTGCGTCCTCAGAGCCTTCTGAGAGCTGGTGTTAAACACCAGCCCACTGGGGTTGTACTTGGCCAGATGAGGTCCCGGGAAACCTTACCGCCACCCCCATTCCTTGCAGAGCACCCTGAGATGCAGGCTCTGGGAATTCTTTGGCAAGTGGAGCAGCTCCTGGATGGGCTGCCAAGAGGGCTTCATGGACCTTTTTTTTTTTATTACAAAGTCCGAGATACAGAGAGGAGGAGAGACAGAGAGGAAGATCTTCCATCCAATGATTCACTCTCCAAGTGAGCCGCAATGGCTGGTGCACGCCAATCCGAAGCTGGGAACTTGGAAACTCTTCCGGGTCTTGCGTGTGAGTGCAAGGTCCCAAAGCTTTGGGCCGTCCTCGACTGCTTTGCCATGCCACAAGCAGAGATCTGGATGGGAAGTGGAGCAGCCAGGATTAAAACCGGTGCCCATATGGGATCCCAGCGCATTCAAGGCAAGGACTTTAGCCACTAGGCCACGCTGATGGGCCCCGGCTTCATGTAGTTTTGCATGTGTTGGGTGGTGGTTAGGGTGATATACTACTCGGCCTGCCTTGGCCTAGCTGAGTGGTGTCTGGGCATGTGGGCTCCTAAGCCAGGAGCCAGGTGGATGGGCAAGTAGGCACCAGAGGTCACCAGCCATCTGCAATAGGAAGTCCCAGGCCCTAACTGCTAAAGAAAGCACCCTGCAACATGCAGCCCTACTGCCCAGCACATATGATGATGGCCGGGGAGCCACCAAGGCCCGCACAAGGTAGGGCTTTCAGGGTCTGTGCTTCCTGCACACAACAGGGTGCACAAAGCTGCCTTTCCTATCTCTAGCTAGCACTTGAGGGGTCAGCCATCTCTGTCATGTGCTTTGGAGGCAGGAATTTGGCCTCACAGCCTCCAGCCAGATGCTGCTGCCCTCTTGTTCACCAGGGAGTGCTTCACCCTCCTCCAGGGATCCTTCTGGATTCAAGACTCTTCCTCCTGCTGGTCAGCTGTGGACCGTCGGCCGCTGCTGATGTGCCATCTTCCACAAGACATCCCAACAGCTGACATCTGTTCTTCACAGAGGTCCTTCTCCCCAGGACAGGTAGAGTAGCAACATGCCTGGATCCCTCGTCTGTACTGGCTGCTCTCACAGCACGGAATGGCATAAGTTGTGCAAGCCAGGGGGACAGGCACCTTCAGCAGCCTGGTGAAGGAGCTGCTGAAGGGTCCAGCAAGGATTGGTGTGGTGTGGTGTGTGTTGTGTGTGGTGTGGTGTGGTGTGGTGTGGTGCAGGGTATTGTCCCAGTGGGTCAAGCCTCAGCCTGCCAGGTGGATGGCCTGTACGGGTGCTGCTTCAAATCCTGGCTGCTTCCCCTGCAGCCCAGCTCCCTGCCGATCCTCCTGGGAGAGCAGCGGAGGATGCTGCAGTGGCTTGTGCCCCTGTGCCCCTGTGCCCCTGTGCCCCTTTGGGAGATCTGGAGGGAGCTCCTGGTTCCTGGGCTTGTCCTGACCCAGCCACAGCTGGATCTGGTGGTGGTCCTTGGGGATGTGAGCCAGCAGATGCAAGAAAGATTCTGTCTCTCCCTCTCTGTTCCTCTGTGCTTCCAAGAAAAGGGGGACAGGGGGAGGCAGGAGGGAGGAAGGAAAAGACAGAAAGCTGCTGGCCTCCTGCGAGGGAGCATGCTGTGTGCTGTGCTGTGACTCTAGACTGCTTTTAGCTGTCAATGCAGACCCCCAGGGCGTGCATATGGCTTCCGTCATGGGACTTGTGTGCAAGCTCTAAAAAGAGTGTCCTTGAGAGCAAATGCCTCTCTGAGCTGGGGTGCTTCCATTGATTTGGCAGGAGAGCCTTGGATGAGCATCCTGCAGTGAGTCCTGGTGGCCATGAGGGTGCCCGATGCTGCCCTACCTTTTGTTTTTAAACAGATTTATGTATTTTATTTCAAAGTCAGATATACAGAGAGGAGAAGAAACAGAGAGAAAGATCTTCCGTTCGATGATTCACTCTCCAAATGAGCCACAAGAGCCTGTCCCCTGGGGACCCACTCTACTGGGGCCTCAGTGAGAGGGACCCTTGGCCCCCCCTCCATCCCCTCCCTATCTGCTGGGGCATCTGCAAGATGGTCCATCTTGTGAGCCCCTCTGCCTGGGTCTCAGCGAGATGGTCCTCGACAGACCCCCCTCTCTCTCTACCTGGGCTTCAGCTAGTGGGACCCCCGGCGACCCCTTCCTTGCTGCTGGGGCCCCAGTGAGAGGGTCCCCTCTGGAATCCCTCTGCTGGGGCCTCAGCAAGAGGAACCCCCGGTGCCACCTACCCTCTCTGCTGGGGCCTCAGCGAGAGAGATCCTCAGAGCCCGACCCTCTCTCTGTGGTGGGGACTCAGCCAGAGGGTCCCCCTCAAGACCCCGTCTTCTAGGGCCTCAGTGAGAGGGACCCCTGATCCCACTACCTCTCTGCTGGGTCCTCTGTGAGAGGAACCCCAGAGGCCCACTCACTCGATGCCGGGGCCTCAGTGAGAGGGACTCAAAACCACCCCCTTTCTCTCTCTCTCTGATGGGGCCTCAGCGAGAGGGACTCACAACACCACCCTTTCTCTCTCTCTCTCTCTGATGGGGCCTCAGTGAGAGGGTCCCCTCGGGATCCCATCTGTTGGGGCCTCATCGAGAGGGACTCCCTTGAGACCCCCTCTGCTGGGGTTTCAGCGAGAGGGTCCCCCAGCGCCCCCCTCTGCTCCTGCGGCCTAAGCGAGAAGGACTCCTAAGCACTCCTCCATCTCTGCTGGGGCCACAGCGAGAGGGTCCCCAGCGGGACACCCCCTCCCTCTCCGCTGGAACCTCAGCGAGAAGGTACCCCTTGGAACCCCCTCTGCTGGGGTCAGCGAGAGGTTCCTTCTCAGACCCCCCTTTCTCTCTGCTGGGTCCTCAGCGAGAGGGTCACCCTGGGGACCCACTCTTCTGGGGCCTCAGCGAGAGGGTCACTCTAAGATCCTCCCTCTCTAACTGCTGGGACCTCAGCGAGAAGGTCCCCCTCGGGACAACCTCTACTCGGGCCTCAGCGAGAAGGACCCTGTCTCTGTGCTGGAATCTCAGCGAGAGGGACCCTCCCAGCCAGAGCCTCTATCTCTGCTTGGGCATCTGAGAGAGGGTCTGCCTCGTGACCCCGCCTGCTGGGGCCTAAGCGCGAGGGACCACCAGAGCCCCCATCCCTAGCTGCTGGGGCCTCAGCAAGACGGACCCCCGAGCACCCCTCCATCTCTGCTGGAGCCTCAGCAGGAAGGTACCCCTCAGGACCCCCTCTCCTCGGGCCTCAGGAAGAGGGTTCCCCTCGGATACCCCCTCCCTCGCTGCTGGGGCCTCAGCGAGAGGGTCTCCCTAGGGACACTTGGCACCCCTCTCTCTCTCTTTGCTGGGGCCCCGAGAGAAGTTAGCACTTGGACCCCCCTTCTCTCTGCTGGGTCCTCAGGGAGTGGGACCCTCGTCCCCCTCTCTCTGCTGGGGCCTCAGTGAAGGACCCCCTAGGGACCCCCTCTGCTGGGGCCTCAGCGAGAGGGACCCCTGGCGACTCCTCCCTCACTGCTGGGGCCTCAGCAAAAGAGACCACTCAGGACCCCCTGTACTGGGGCCTCAGAGAGATTGTCCACCTTGGTACCTCCTCTGCTGGGGCCTCAGCGAGAGGGTCCCCCTCGGACCACACATCTCTGTCTGCTGGGACCTCAGCGAGGGTGTCCCCCTTGGGACCTCCTCAGCTGGGGCATCAGCAAGAGGGACCCTCACGCTGCTGGTGCCTCAGTGAGAGGGTCCCACTCTGAACCCATTCTGCTGGGGCCTTAGTGAGAGGGACCATCGTCTTCTTCTCTCTCTCTGTCTGTTTCTGCTAGGGCCTCAGTGAGAGGGTCCCCCTTGGGACTCCGCTGCTGGGTATTCAGCAAGAGGGACCACCACAGCCCCCCTACTAGCTGCTGGGGCCTCAGTGAGAGGGTCACCCTGGGGAGCCCCTCTGCTGGGGCCTCTGTGAGAGCGTGTTCCTCGGACCCTCCTTGTCTCTGCTGGGGCCTCTGTGAGAGGGTCCCACTCGGGACCCCCTCTGCTGGGGCCTCAGCGAGAGGGACCCTTTCTCTGCTGGGGCCTAAGCGAGAATGACCCTTCCAGCCAGAGACTCAATCTCTGCTGGGGCCTTTGAGAGAGGGTCCCTTTTGGGACCCCGCCTGCTGGGGCCTAAGTGAGAGGGACCCCCAGGCACCCCTCCCTAGCTGCTAGGGCCTCAGTGATACTGACCCCAGCACCCCTCCATCTCTGCTGGGGCCTCAGTGAGAGGGTCCCCCTCGGATACGCCCCCTCCCTCTCTGCTGGAGCCTCAGCCAAAAGGTACCCCTCGGGGCTCCTCTCCTCGGGCCTCAGGAAGAGGGTCCACCTCGGACACCGCCTCCGTCTCTGCTGGAGCCTCAATGAGAGGGTTGCCCTCTGGAGCCCCTCTGCCTGGGCTTCAGCTAGAGGGACCCCTGGCAACCCCTCCCTCGTTGCTGGGGCCTCAGCAAGAGGGTCCCACTCGGGAATCCCTCTGCTGGGTCCTCAGTGAGAGGATACCCCTCAGGACCCCATGTGCTGGGGCCTCAGCGAGATGCACCCCCAGAGCCCCCCTCCTTATCTGCTGGGGCCTCAGGGTAAAGGTCACCTTCGGACCCTCCCTCCCTCACTGCTGGGGCCTCAGTGAGAGGGTCCCACTCGGGACAACCTCTACTGGGGCCACAGCAAGATAGTCCCCCTCGGGAACCCCTCTGCTGGGGCCTAAGCGAGTGGGACTACCAGAGCCACCCTCCCTACCTGCTGTGGTCTCAGCGAGATGAACCACCGAGCACCCCTCCATCTCTGCTGGGACCTCAGGGAGAGCGTCCCCCTCGGACACGCCCTCCCTCTCTGCTGGAGCCTCAGCAGGAAGGTAACCCTCGGATACCCCATCTTCTCGGGCCTCAGGAAGAGGGTACCCCTCTCATATAAACCCTCTGTCTCTGCTGGAGCCTCAACAAGAGGGTCACACTCTGGAGCCCCTCTGCTGGGCTTCAGCGAAAGGGACCCCGGTGCTCCCCTCCCTTGCTGCTGGTGCCGCAGAGAGAGGGTCCCCCTCGCAACCCCCTCTGCTGGGTCCAGAGCGAGAGGTTTTCCCTCGGGACCACCTCTGCTGGTGCCAAAGTAAGATCGTCCACCTTGGGACCTCCTCTGCTGGGGCCTCAGCAAGAGGGTCCCCCTTGAGACCCACTCTGCTGGGGCTTTATGGAGAAGGTCACCCTCGGACCCTCCCTTCCTCGCTGCTCGGGCCTCAGCAAGAGGTTCCCCCTCGGGACCCAGTCTGCTGGGGCTTCAGGGAGAAGGACCATCGGCCGCCCTCTCTCTCTCTCTCTCTGCCTACTGGGGCCTCAGCGAGAAGGTCCTGCTAGGGATCCACTCTGCTGGGGCCTCAGTGAGAGGGACCCTTGCCCCCCCCAACACCTCCCAATCTGCTGGGGCATCTGCAAGATGGTCCATCTCGTGAGCCCCTCTGCCTGGGTCTCAGCGAGATGGTCCTCCTCAGACCCCCCTCTATCTCTACCTGGGCTTCAGCTAGTGGAACCCCCGGCGACCCCTTCCTCGCTGCTGGGGCCTCAGCGAGAGGGTTCCCCTCGGAACCCCTCTGCTGGGGCCTCAGCGAGAGAGATCCTCAGAGCCCGACCCTCTCTCTGTTGGGGACTCAGCCAGAGGGTCCCCCTCAGGACCCCGTCTTCTGGGGTCTCAATGAGAGGGAACCCTGAGTCCCACTACCTCTCTGCTGGGTCCTCTGCGAGAGGGTCCCCCTGGGCACCACCTCTCCTGGGGCCTCAGCGAGAGAGGGACTCACAACCACCCCCTCTGCTGGGGCAGCAGCAACAAGTTTCCCCTCGGACCACCCTCCCTCTCTGCTGGGGCCTCAGCGAGAGGGTCCCTCTTGTTACCCCCTCTGCTGGGGCCTCAGCGAGAGTCCCCCTCGGACCTCCCCTCTCTCTGTGCTGTGTCCTTAGTGAGAGGGTCCCACTCAGGAACCCCTCTGCTGGGTCCTCAGCCCGAGGGTCCCCCTCGCAATCCCTCTCCATCACTGCTGGGGCCTCCGTGAGAGGTTCCCCCTCAGGCAGACATATTAGACCTTTATATATTATGTAAGTATGTTAGTATTTGTGAAGCACCCCTCTCTTTATCTTGTCTTTCTGCTATGAGCACCAGGTTCCGACATTTCCTGCCAGTTTCTATTTTAACCAGACTATCAGATTGGTGTGTGACCCCAGCTGTTGGGGGTCTGACCCTCCCTTTATAAATAGCATAATCTCTGCCCGTGCTTTTGCTTATCATTCCCCTGTTATTACCACAGGGAAAATACCCACCTTCTCTACGTGGCAGCTTTGTGGGGTTTGGACATGACTGGCAAGCACCCCATTTTCCCTTCTTTAGGAATGTAATGATTCCTGTGGAATCTATTAGTTCCATCATTCCTCTGAACTTGAGGACTCGCTCACGTGGGTGAACCTCAGCTCCTTGAATTTGAAGCTTGTGTCTGCCTGTGTTATCCCCATGTTTCTCTCTCACATACAGAAAACACCTCTGAAGTGAATGACACCAAGGTCCAGTGCACCCTGACAGCGTGCTGGAATGGCAATTGCAATTCTGCTGTTCTTCAGCCCCTGCCCTGAATCCTGCCTGTGTCTGTTGGGACTGACGGAGAGGCCTCGTTGGCCTGATAAAGAATAAAAGAGACTGGCATAATGGCGACCACCATAGCCAGTACATCAGCAGCCGCCACCACCAGTTACCTTGGTGACAATGAACAAGGTCACGGTACAGACTGCCAGAGTTATGGAACAATCGGACTTTACTGATGCACATGAGTGGGTGGGCACCCTTGTGTTGTAACTGTGGGTTGATCTGTTGGCAGAGGAACAGCAGAGGGTGTGAGATTGGGTCTAGGACTATTGTACCCATCATATGCCTTTTTGTGTGCAACACCTATGCAAGTGCAAAATGCTTTCCAAGCCGGGGAACTGCTGTCTGCTCACTGCTACCGAGCTAAAGATACTCCTATGGTCAGGGCCTCTTGTTCCCCATCATATGCTTTATGTATGTTTCACCTGTGTAGTGCTATGTTTTCCCAAGCCCAGGAACTGCTGTCTGCTCGTTGCTACCGAGCTAAAGATACTCCTATGGTCAGGGCCTCTTGTTCCCCATCATATGCTTTATGTATGTTTCACCTGTGTGGTGCTATGTTTTCCAAAGCCCAGGAACTGCTGTCTGCTCGTTGCTACCGAGCTAAAGATACTCTTATGGTCAGGGCCTCTTGTTCCCCATCACATGCTTTATGTGTTTCACCTGTGTAATGCTATATTTTGCCAAGCCCAGGAACTGCTGTCTGTTATTTTACAATGCTGTCATTTTTAGTTAAAGTAACAAAATAGTTTTCCAGTGATTGTTTTCATGAAAATCAGATGCTTTTGCAGAAATAACTGGCATTAAAAAAAAAATGTGCAGTTACTCTGGAGAAACCTCAGACTACCTCTGCTCATTGTCTTTCTTTCTGGAAATCCTAGAACTCGGATTAAACAGGTTGGGATTCATTTTCAACCATCATGTCAGGAGTTCTGTTTGTCTCTTGACATGTTTTGCACCTCCATGCTCTACAACGTCTTTGATCTCAGTTTACTAATGGTGGGAAATGCAGCCTCCTGGTGGTGTTGTAGGGCTCAGGAGCCCTGGAGGTAGTTGGAGAGGCTCAGCTCCCGCCCCCCTACCCGCCCACCCCAGCTAGACTTAAACTGCAGGCTTTTGTCATTCTACAAGTAAGAACACAAAGGAGAGACAGATGAACAGTAGGACAAAAGGACAGTCCTCATTCAGATAATGTGTGCAGGCAATCTCAAAAGGGACAATCTCCCCACCTGGCTGGGGTTACATTTTCCTTCTAGCATAAGGAGTGTAGCTATAGTATGTGTGGTGAGCACCTTATGGTGGTTAGGACACGTGGTACCTGATGCAAAGTGAGGCTTAGCTGCAGGATGCAGAACAGGTGTGCTGAGGCTTTGGCCATGTGGAAACAGCCTGGAGGAGATGGCAGTGCGGATGGCTAGGGTGTTGGCAGTATTCAGCTTCCTGTCCCTCACTGCCTGCCTGCTTTGCCCATGTCAAGTATGTCTAATTGACTAAATCTATTGACTTGGTAATACTTTGTGTATAAAATTTCATTTCCAGAAGTTCTAGTAGATCATTTTCAAGTCCATGTCTTTTGCTTCTGCTTCTAAATCTGCTTGTATTTTATTGCTTTAAAGACAGTGTTGATCACATTTCCCATGGTTACTGTTTCTCAATGTGCAATTCGTGGATCTACTTCTGCTTTTTCTCACTCTTGATATCCTATTTCCTGGTGTACCTAATCTTTCATACAGATTATTTTGCAAGTTTGTATATAGCAATAAATGTGGAGGTCTCAGAAAACTAACCTCTCTGGAGAGGATTTACCTCTTCCCTACCCACCTGTAACCCCTCATTGATGCTCAGGACTTGAAATTAATTCCCTTAAACTATGATCCCAAGGACCCAGCACAGTGGCCTAGTGGCTAAATCCTTGCCTGGAAGTCACCAGGATCCCATATGGGTGCCACTGCGTGTCTGCTGCTCCACTGCCCATCCAGCTCCCTGTTTGCAGCCTGGGAAAGCACTACAGGATGGCCCAAAGCCTGGGGACACAGAAAAAGCTCCTAACTCCTGGCTCCGGATCAACTCCGCTTGGGCCATTGTCACTTTATCAGCAGATGGAGGATCTTCCTATTTTTCCTTCTCTGTATAGATCTGCCTTTACAAAGAAAAATCTTTAAAAATACATCTATATAATCTCGGGCTGGAAGGGTATATGAGGACTGTACTGTGTCTCATTTATTCTAACTGATGTCCAATGGAAACTTTTGGGAGTGTGTCTGCTAGTAGCTTCTCAACTTCCAGCAGACACAGGGCTCTGATGTCTGACCCTCTCCTAAACATCACTTCCAAATGTGTTCAGGTCACAGAGCCCACAAAAGCAGCTCTCAGGTTTTATCGCATGAGGTTCTTTTTTGTCCTGTCAGTTTTTGCCAGATACTGTTTTGCCAGCTTTTCAGTTGCTAAGAAAGATGCTTTAAATTTAGCTTTACTGCTTATCAGTGAGAGTAGATCCAAATAATTAAGCCTGACTTGACTAGAAATGAGATGTCACATCTCAATATCTTAAAGCAATAGAAAAAGTAATGGCGATTTTGAGTATCATAGTAATGTTGCTATGAAGTTAGAAAATCAGGTGGAAGTAAGTACTGTGTACCCTTGGATTTTCTTCCACTGAGATTCAGTTGAAGAAAAATCCATGGAGATAGTTTGCTTTGATGGATTTGAGATCATCTGCAAGAGTGGGTAAAAAGTTCTGGCAAAGTGCAATTGAAATAGAAGTTTGGTACAAAAGAAAAAGCCCTAAAATCCATGAACCCAGTGGTATTCAAGTTTTTGAAAAAAATTACAAAAAATTGCAGAGATTTCAAGTGTTTTTTTGCACTTGCACTTAATTTCCATTTTTTCCCATTGGTGTCTTGAAGTGCATTCACACAAACATTGTTGTAGACTCTTCTCCTGCCAACCTATCAAAACTGTTGGGAAAAAAATAAGGTTTTTGGTTTAAAAGTACATTTACTTAGAGTGTTCCTTTTTATCTTTAATTTTTTTAAAAGATTTACTCATTTTATTACAGCCCAAGGTCCTGAATTCGTTCCAAAGGGCAGACTGCAAGCATGCGCCTCCCTTTTGCATGGCTGGTAAGTCTAGAGCTACTTCTTGGCTTCTGTTTTATTTTATTATTCTTTTAAAGATTTATTTATTTTTATTGCCAAGTCAGATATACAGAGAGGAGGAGAGACAGGGAGGAAGATCTTCCATCCAATGATTCACTCCCCAAATGAGCCGCAATGGCCGGTGCGCGCCAATCTGAACCCGGGAACCAGGAACCTCTTCCAGGTCTCCCATGCGGGTGCAGGGTCCCAAAGCATTGGGCCATCCTCAACAGATTTCCTGGGCCACAAGCAGGGAGCTGGATGGGAAGTGGAGCAGCCGGGATTAGAACCGGCACCCATATGGGATCCCGGGGCTTTCAAGGCGAGACCGCTAGACCACACCACCGGGCCCTTTATCCTTAATTTGTGTTTGTTTTTGCCATGAGAAAAGTTTTGGCCGAGTCATAAACAGTACCTACTCGTGCAATAAAGGAACTGATCAAACTTGCAGCGATAGTTTGTACATAAGGAGACTGCTGATCTTTGGCTTCATGGTAATAGAGCTATGGTGAGTCACTGGCTTAGAGAAGCCTTCGAACAAGGCCAGCAGTCATGCATCACAGCATGTGGCCGGATATGGGGGAGAGAGTTGGAGAAGGATTTATTAAGTAATTGTCCACTATTTGAGCAGTTTAGGTCCATAAAGAGTGACTCATCCAGTCTGGGATGCCTAGATTTAAATTAGAGAAAAATAAAGAGGAGCATGTTGAGAAATGCCGGCTCTGTTACCCTCTTGTTGTGTCACTTTGCTGGCAAGGACAAAAGGAACTATTCAGCTATTTTCCCATAACAATGTTAACATTGTATAAAGAATATATGTGGAAAAGAAATATTTGTGAACCTGTACTTTTCATACTGTCTATATGAGCACTTGATGCTGTTTGAGGATTTGATTAGTCATTTCTGAGCCTGGGTTATGAGTATGTCTTTTTGTACAATGTTACATATTGATATGTACATTCTATGTGCCTAGGTCAAACCAGCAGCATAGCGGTCCCTAATCTCAGGGACCTACAGATAAGCCATCCTATTCTTAGATTTCAAATTTGAGAAATATTCACTTAATATGTAGGGAATCCAATTTCTGATTAATACTTTGCAAGTGGATCCACAGATGGCAACAACAATGCTGCGCTCTGCATGCCAAGTGTTACACCAAGCACACTATCACTGACTTTCAGAAGGTAGGAATCAGTGATCCTATTCAACAGATGAGAAACAAAGGCACAGAGAAGTTTCTTGACAAATACATGAAGTGCTCATAACTCATTTTGGCTCATGGAAAAGCTGTAACTCGAATCCTACTTCACGTAGCAGAAACACCAAAACTAGGGAACCTAAGGTAAAGCGCCAGGGCAGGGGAGGTCGTGGGGAGGGATGTTGGGTGGCAAAGTCCAGGCTTCACATTTTGTTTTCCTACTTGCTAAAGGCATGTGATTAAGTTAGTTCCTGCTACTATTATGGTTAAACTGTTTAAAATATCATCCCTAGGCAAATGTTGGCAGAGATTAAGATGATGCTGGAGGACTCCTGTAGCCCATATCATGGGATCTGGATTCCAATGCCGCTTCAACTGCGGGCTCTAAACTTCATCTATTTTTTTGCTTTTGTTTTGTTTTTGTTTTTGTTTTTATTAAATTTGATCATTAATTACATTGTGTTGTAATTTCATAGGAACTGGGATTCTCCCCACACTTCCCCACACCCTCCCCCCATGGTGGGTTCCTCCACCTTGTTGCGTAACCATAGTTCAAGTTCAGTTGAGATTCCCTCTTAGCAAGCATATGCCAAGTATACTAACTTCATCTTAATGAACCCTGGAAGTAACCAAGTGATAATCTGAACAGCTAGGTTCCTGCCATCCGCATACACCTGGGGATGGATATCTGACAGCTGCCTTTGGTCTGACCTAGCCCATGCTGTGGCAGGCATTTTCAGATTAAATCGGTTAATAGAAAATCTTTCTCTATTCTCTTACTCTCCTCTCTTTTTTGTAAAGTTTTATTTAACTGGAATACATTCCTTGTATTTTACTTAAAGTTAAGAGCATAATGATATTTCCCAACCTGTCTAGCCTTCTGCCACACTCTCACCCTTTCTCCTCCTTCCTTTATAATTTTTGTTGAACTTTTCACTGCAGCATACTTTGAGTTTATAACCACAAGTTTAATCCTCCATTAAAGAATTCCACAAGTAGTAAGTAGAAAAACCACGATTTCTCAAGAGTACAGATGAGGGTTATAAACATTAATCAAATCTCAAGGTGTCAGTTTCAGTCATATTCCACTTTTGTACTCTGTATTAGCTAACAAACAGTAAGGAAACCATTTGTCTTTGGGGGACTGGTTTACTTCAGTAACTATAAGAGGCAAGTGTCTACTTGCCTCCATTCTTTCAAATAAATAATAAAATTTAAAACAGCCATCCTTCTTGATCAGTCATCCCTTCCCATGGAAGAAATATACTATGACTTCTTGTGTTTGTGTGTGTGTGTGTGTGTGTGTGTGTGTGTGTGTGTGTGAGAGAGAGAGAGAGAGAGAGAGAGAGAGAGAGAAAGAGAGAGAGAGGGAAGACCCTCTTAAAATATCTATTTCCATCTCATCAGAAACCAGGGAGTTGTAGTAAATGAGGCACTTGGAATGCTGACAGGAAGGTACTGAGGGGAGCTAAGTAACTTGGGAGTGATGTATAGGAGGAAAGCATTTGCCAGCATCCTCTCTGACGTCTTACAGGACTGAAAATTATTCAATAGCGTCAAACTATCAATAAGTGCTGACTATAAATTTTGGTTTGTGGAAAGAGCCAGAGACTGAAATCACATTGTCTAACCTCAAAGAACTCCAAAAACATGACTGTAATTCTCAGTTGCAGTCTACTGAGAGTTGGGTAGGAGAAGCGAGGCCAGTTCCCTGAAGCCTTGGAAAGATTGACTGTGTGATGCCATGTTTTCTATTGCAGAAAACAATGCACAAGTCACCTACCAATACCAAACGGACATCAACAAATCAAATATTCTGAATGTATGTTTTTGCTTAGTTCCCTGGCAATCTTACCTTAAGAACAAGGTCTACTGCAGTCACTGGACAGCTTTTTCTTTTTTTCAGTCAAGCAAAATGAAGGAATTGTTGGAATATCATGCTTTGCTGCCAGAAACTCTCAATAAGATGAACAGTTCCAGTGAAATACATTGCCAGAGGGTTTGTGTCTGCTATCATTTGAACAACTGTTTAATTACTTGCAGATGTGCAGGAAATCATGTGCAAAACCATGCTGTACTCACTTGCTACTATTTTACATGTAAACGCACTCTATGGCTTATCAGGATCTTTAACCGTAAACATTTGAGTGACAACTCTCCAACTGGACCCGGAGCAGTAGCCTACTGACTAAAGTCGACACCTTTGCAAGTGCCAGGATCCCACAGGGCTGCTCGCTCACTTGTATCACGGCTGCTCCACTTCCCATCCAGCTTCTTGCTTGTGACCTGGGGAAGCAATCAAGGCCAGCCCAAAGCCTTGCGACCCTGTACTGGCATGGGAGACCTAGAAGCTCCTGGCTCAGCTCCAACTGTTGCAATCACTTGGAGTGGCTCAGCAAATGAAAGATTTTTCTGTCTCCTCATCCTCTCTGTAAATCTGACTTTACAGTCAGAATATTTTTTTAAAGATTTATTTATTTTTGGGGGGAAGCCAGACATGTAGAAAGGAGAGAGGACAATCTTCTGTTCAATGATTCCTTCCGCAAAGTGGCCGCAACAGCTGGAGCTGAGCCGATCTGAAGCCAGGAGCCCAGGTCCTCCTCCAGGTCTCCCATGTGGGTGCAGGGTCCCAAGGCTTTGGGCCATCTTCAACTGCTTTCCCAGGCCACAAGCAGCGAGCCAGATGGGAAGCGGGACTGCCAGGACTAGACGCAGTGCCCATATGGGATTCCTGCACATTCAAGACGAGGACTTTAACTGCTGGGCCACCTCACCAGGTCCAAAATCTTAACTCTCCAACTAAAATACTGAAGGCCAGTACATTGTGAGCTGAACATATCCCATGTTGGTAGCCCATTCCTAAACCAATGCAGGCCTTTTTTTCAAGGATAACTAGGCTGTCAGAATTACTCCATATGCACGGGGCTGAAACTTCCTAAACACACACACAAGCAAGAATTGTAAAGAAAGATGGCTTGTGTGAGCATGAACTTCACCCCATTAAGGTTCTTAAATAGTTATCTGCTTTTAGCTCATTTCCTACTAAAAATTCAAATGTCTCAATTTTCCATTAGGCTGTTACAGCTTCGTCTGTTAAGCATAGCCCCGCGTTCCCTAGCATCACCTCGTAGATCATTCTTGATCTCGGAGCTTCTGACGAGCTGTGTGGATTCCAAGTGAGATGTGCCTTACCGGAATTATGCATACACGTCAGTAAGGATTGTTTTCCATCATTTAGGGACCAAGTGATTTCTAGAAAAGCCATAATGTTGAGAGTACTTCCGAAGTTATTTACTGTTACGGCATGGTAGAGAAACTGAGACGTGCGTTAGACTAGACGTTAATTTGTCAGCATTGGCCAGCAACATTCCTCGTGTAGACAAACGTGGGAGTAATGCTCAAACGCTCAATACCGAGATAGGAGAAGATCAGACAAGGATGAAAGTCTGGCGCTTCTCTGCCTCATGGAGGTGTTTGTGGAAGTAGGAAGTGGGATGCTTCACAAAGTCCGTAAAAATGGAGTCAAAAGAGAAGTTTCCATGCAGACTTGAAATCCATACGTTGGCTTTCATGAGCATTCTCCACAAACATTTTAAAGACTGGTTGAAAGAGACAGTGTATGTGAGTTCTCTAGCTCACCAATGTTAGGAAAAGTACACCTGTTCCTGGTTAAGTACCCAACTTGTGAGAATTCCATAATTTTTAGCTTGTATTTTCTGCCTTCTGGCTAGATGTGTTTTGGATTTTTATTCTTTGGACAGCTGTGGGTAAAAAGTGGGAAATTAATGATGATCAAATTAGACAATGAACCTACTTGTTAGCTCTAGAGGAAGTCTAACTACAATGAAAATTAGACTTGTGGATTATTTGAGTTACAATTCCCTCACTTTTTATTATGAAGTACGTTGCATTACATGACAGTTTCATAGGCTCTGGGATTCCCCCAACCCCTCCCCATGCCATCCCCCCATGGTGGATTGTTCCACCTTGTTGCAGTATTACAGTTCAAATTAAGTCAAGATTCTTTCATAGCAACCATGTAGTTTGCATAGTGTCCAGCATCTTATTGTCCAGATAAACTCCAGGTTTCTTGGGGAGACCATCTCTGGTCTGAAAATAGAGCTGGCAGAATATCATGCCAATCAATTAAAAGCCACAACAAAACATCAGCAACAATTTACAACATGATGGAGTTAATTGACATGGTATTGAGTAATCAGTACGTTAAAATGCAAGTTCTTAACCACATCCTGTGAGTACTTCATTGGCATTTCAATTTTAGTTTATACACGGAACCGGCTTCTATACACCTTAAAATGGCTATAGGGTACTATTCAGCTGTCTCGTGTCTATTTTCATTGGAGTATTTAGCAGTTTATAGTGTTAAAACATAATGTTGCTGAACTTGGCAGATTTTAGGATAGTCTAAACTGGCTTATAACTCTGACAAGGCATTTGTCAACAGTTGAGGTGCAGACCAGTTTTAGGAGGGGTGTGCAGAGAAATCTTCAATGCCTTAGTGAGGAGTAACCAATCTTTGTGTCCTGCCTAGTAAGGTATGTGTGAGTCCACGCCGACCATTTCCTCCTGGTTCTAAGCTTTCCTTGTTGTTCTCTATCCTAATTTTTTTTTGGGGGGGGTTCTCTGCAGCGACCCTGATGGTCCTTGCAGGAGAGGGTGGGGATCCAAAGTTGGAACTAAGTAAGGATCAGAGAAAGCTCCTCTCCCTAGTCCCAAAGGAAGTTTACTGTTCTTCTGTTTCTGCAGACTGCTCAGGGCTCCTGGCTGTTGTTCCGATGACCTTGGATCCTGTCAGGAAGGATTTGGGCTTCTTCCATCCCATGTGGGAGATCCAGATGGGGGTGGATGACCTCAGAATTCTCAGGCTCCGAAGGCACTCCAATTCCCTATGTTCTTCTTGGCGGTTGGGATGTAGTCCTTGGTGCCCGTAGTGATAGTCCTTGGTGAGGATGCGGGAGTCTACAGGGTTGGGATACAAGCCTCCTCCTGTCCACCTGCTCCACTCTGGGGTGCCCCCCTGCTCTGTGTGTACGACCTGTTAAGAGATTGTCAGGATCGCTCTTGATTCCCCCTATATGTCTTTGTAGTTTGAGTTACTTGTTCCATTCCTGACAGGTTATACTTCACGTCTTCCTCACATTCTAAGCAGATGGAAGATTTCTCTGCTCTCCCACCCCATTTCCAAGTAGCATAGGGTCTTAAAAGTATATCAGGTTTTACAATTCTTTGATGTAGATCATAAGCAGTTTGATTCACATTGGTTGTTGGTTCATTGGTGACATCACAATATCTTATTGCATGAGCTACAGACTGTTTGGGCTTCGAATAATACTACAATTTATAGGTACTGGCATCATTTCATCTTAAATTAAGGCAAATATGTGGTATCTAACCTTCTGGGATTGGCTCATTTCCCTTAGCATTATGGTTTCCAGTTGGGCCCATTTGGCTACAAAACTGCCTTTCATTTTGTTTAAAGCTGAGTAGTATTCCATGGAGTAAATGAACCATAGCTTTCTTATCCAGTCTTCTGCTGATAAGCATTTCGGTTACTTCCATGGTTGTACAATTGATTGTGCTGCTATGAACATAGGAGTGCATGTTGGTTTCTCATGTAACAGTTGTTTTGGATATATTCCTAGGAGTGCTATTGCTGGATCATATGGTATGCAGACTTTCCGTTGTTCGAGTGTTCTCCATACTGATTCCCATAGAGGCTGTACAAGTCTGCAGTCCCACCAGCAGTGGAGTAGGGTTCCCTTTTCCCCACATCCTCGCCAGCAAGTGTTGGTGGTGGTTTTTTGTATGTGAGCCATCCTCACTGGCGTTAGGTGGTATCTCATTGTTGTCTTAATTTGTACTTCCCTTATTGCCAGGGAAAGTTGAGCCTTTTTTCATGTTTGTTTGCCATTTGGGTTTGTTCCTTTGTGAAATGTCTGCCCATTTCTTGAGTGGTTTGTTTTGGTTGTTCTGGAGATCTTTGTATATTCTGGAGATTAGCCCCATATCACCTATGTAGTGTGCAAAGATCTTCTCCCATTCTGTGGGCTGCTTTTTTTACTTTGTTGATTGTTTCCCTTGCTGTGCAGAAGCTTCTTAGTTTGATGTAGATACATTCATTTGTTCGTGTCTTGATTGCTGTTTTTGGTGTCCTTTTCAGGAAGTCGGGACCTACCCCTAGATTTTGCAGAGTATTTCCAACATTTTCTTCCAAATGTTTGAAGGTTTCTGGATATAGGTTTAGGTCTTTTATCCATGTAGATTTGATGTTAGTGTATGGTGAGAGATGTGGGTCTATCTTTTTGTTTCTGCAGGCTATCAACCAGTTGTCCCAACAGCATTTATTGAACAGACCTTTCCATTTGCCTAGATTGTCGTTTGTCTTTTTGTCAAAGATTATTTGGCTGTATCTGTGTGGGTTCCCTTCTGGTGTTTCTATTCTGCTCCATTGATCTTCCTCTCTATCTTTGTGCCACTACCAGGCTGTTTTGATAACCACTGCCCCATAGTATGTCCAGGGGTTCGGAACTGTAATTCGCCCTGCTAACTTCCTGTGCTTCAGGATGGTTCTAGCTATTCTTGGGTTTTTGTGTTTCCAAATGAACCTTTGAATCATTGTTTCCAGTTCCATGAAGAATGTTTTGGGTAATGTGATTGGAATTGCATTGAATGTATATATTGCTTTTGGTAGTATAGACATTTTAATGATACTGATTTTACCTATCCAGGAGCATGGGATGTTACTCCATCTTCTGAGGTCTTGTTCAATTTCTTTTTTAAGTAGTTTGTAGTTTTCTTCAAATGGGTCTCCTACATTTTTGGTTAGGTTTATTCCCAGATACTTCATAGTTTTCTGTTATTTTAAATGATATCTTGCTGATTAGATCCCTTTGATCTTGGGGCTGTTTGCATACACTATAGCTGCTTTTCGTTACTTCATTTTGTACCCTGCCACTCTACCAAACTCTCGTATAAGTTCTAGCTGTCTCTGTATTGAGTCTCTTGGCTCTTCTAAAGAAACATAACACATCGCCATGGAGGAAAAAGACATGAGGTGTAGTTAAGCGAGGGAGTGAAAGTGAGGGTTTGTTCTCTGTGGCGGACTGTAAGAACAAAACGTGAATTTTTGAATATTTTTCACCATTGCAAAGAATCTTGCTGGCAAAATAATGCACCAGTCAAAACCTGATAGTTCCAATTGTTTGCATGTAATAGTTAGCAGACGCATGTCTCCATAATTTTCTCATTAAATCAGTCTGAATGTTCAACAACAATTAAAATCCTCATGTTTTAAGTTTCTGGTTACTTGAATATATAAGGTGGTCATAATTTTAAGTGCAACTTTTTACATTTTTAAGATCAATTGACACAAATATGCATCCACGGGGACTCTGTAAGGTTTTGCTGCATGTAAAGCAAACATTGGGAACTGATGAAATGGGGGTGAATAGATCTAGTTATGTAGTTCCTTGGATAATTTCTATGTGCTGAAACACTCAAATTCCTTCCATCTAGCTTTATATGTATTAACTGTATGTTATATATAATGTGTAGACGCGTCCACATATGTATGTACACACAGCATGTTATTGGTAACTGTCATCACCTTGTCATACTATAGAACACCAGAACTTAGTTCTTCTACCCAGCCATTACTTTCAACTTGTCCGTCAGACTTCTCCCATTTTTCTATCCCTCTCCCTTCTTCCCCCCAATCTGTGATATTATTCTAAATTCACATGAGATCAACTTTAAATTCCAAACAATGTTTCAAAAAGTTCGTAGAAGACAGAATTAAAGATCTGTTTATCTTGATGAAAAAGGTCTTAAAATTTGCGTTTTTCGTACAATGAACACCATGAATGCATATACAGGTCTCGACAATAGTCCCTAGTGACCTTTCACCTTTCTCTAGTGTTGGTTAGATTTCGTTTCTCAGCTCTCCTCTAATTTCTTTTTGCTGTTTTTAACATTTATTTTATTTTCATTACAAAGTCAGATATACAGAGAGGAGGAGAGACAGAGGAAGATGTCCCATCCGATGATTCATTCCCCAAGTGAGTTCAATGGCCCATGCTGCACCGATCTGAAGCCAGGTGCCTGGAGCTGCTTCCAGGTGTCCCATGTGGGTGCAGGGTCCCAAGGCTTTGGGCTGTCTTTGACTGCTTTCCCAAGCCACAAGCGGGGAGCTGGATGGAAAGTGGAGCTGCTGGGATTAGAACCAGCACCCATACAGGATCCTGGAGTGTTCAAGGCAAAGACCTTAGTTGCTAGGCCACGCCGCCGGGCCCAGCTCTCTAATTTCATTTCAATGTTTTGTTTCTAGGTTAGTCTATAAGTTTGCTGGTTTTATTTCTTTTTGAAATAACCTTTGTTTCACTGATCTTTCATGTTTTTCTCCTCGTTTACTGGTTTGATCTTTATTTCTTTACTAACTTTGGGATTTAGTTTATTCTGCCTTCTCTAGATACCCAAAATGCACCTAACCTGTTTGAAACCTTTCCATTTTTTTATGTAGGCATTTAATGCTTCAACCTTTACTTAGTATTTCTTTAGATGTCTTCTGTAAGTTTTGAAATGCTGTATTTTCATTTCATTCAATTTTAAGTTTTCTTTTGGATTTCTTCCACATTTCTTCTTTGGATTTCAGGATCATAATATTTAATCTGCAGATGGTTTTGTTTTCAAGATTTATTTGAAAGGCAGATGTTACAAAGAGAAGATTAACTCTCCAAATGGCTGCAATGGCCGGAGCTGAACCAATCCCAAGCCAAGAGCCAGGAGCTTCTTTGAGGTCTTCCACACAGGTGCAGGGTCCAAGCACGAGAACTATCCTCCACTGCTTTTGCAGGCCATAAGCTGAGGGCTAGAAGGGAAGTGAGGCCCCCGGAACATGAACCAGTGCCCACATGGATGCCGGTGTGCAAGGTGGAAGATTAGCCCCTTGAGCCACAGGGCCGGCCCCTCAATCTATGGCTTTATAATTACCAAATTTGTCTGGATTTATATTTTTGTGATTAGAAAAGATATGATGTGTTTTTTGTTGTGGTTTAATATGTGGTCTTAGAGGAAGTTTAGTGTATTCAAGTACATATTCTAAAGCTATTGCAATGAATGCTATGTCAGTGTCTGTATACCCTAGAACTGTGGTTTTTCTTTTTGTTTTTGTTTGTTTGTTTGTTTGTTTGTTTGTTTTTTGCTTGATTGACATGTTAGTTGATTCCTTAATTCCACTTTTCTTGATCTGGAGCTTGACTCTCCCTTTAGATATGTATGTGTTTTTTTTAAAAGATTTATTTTGTTACAAAATCAGATATACAGAGAGGAGGAGAGACGGAGGAAGATCTTCTGTCTGATGTTTACTCCCCAAGTGAGCACAACGGCCGGTGCTGTGCCGATCCAACCAGGAACCTCCTCCAGGTCCCCCACGCAGGTGCAGGGTCCCAAGGCATTGGGCTGTCCTCAACTGCTTTCCCAGAGCACAAGCAGGGAGCTGGATGGAAAGTGGAGCTGCTGGGATTAGAGCTGGCATCCATATGGGATCCCGGGGCATTCAAGGCGAGGACTTTAACACTAGGCCACACTGCCGGGCCCTCCCTTTAGATATAATAAGGCTTTTTAAGAAAATGACATGCTGTGGCATTGGATATATAGTACCCAATCTGTCCTATCTTATTGTTGAATTAATTCCTTGATCACTATCTGATGATCTTTGTATCTTTTTATAGCTTTTGGCTGAAGTGTATTTTGTCAAATGCACTACTCCTGCTTGCTTTAGGTTTCCACTTAGGTAGAACATTTTTTTCCATCTTTTCACCAGTGTGTGTCTTTACTAATGAGTTTCTTAAGGTACATATCCTCGGTTATTTTTTAATCCATTTAGCCAAACTCTATCTTACCTGGGAGTGTGGTCCATTGACTTTCAAAGCTGTTGCTAATAAGTAGTAACAGTAAGTAGCTGTTATTAGTAAGTAATCTATCCACTGAATAATTAATTGGTTTCTTCTGAGTATTCTTCATCCAGTTATGGGTGAGCTTCAAAGTTTTCCATTTTGGGCCCAGCACAATAGCGTAGTGGTTAAAGTCCTCACCTTTCACATGCCAAGATCCCATATGGGCACTGTTTCTAATCCCGGTGGCTCTGCTTCCCATCCAGCTCCCTGCTTGTGGCCTGGGAAAGCAGTCAAGGATGACCAGCAGCCTTGGGACCCTGAACCCACATGGGGGGCCCGGGCTCCTGGCTTCGGACTGACTGAGCTCCAGCCGTTGTGGCCACTTGGAGTGAGCTATCGGACGGAAGATCTTCCCCTCTGTCTCTCTTCTCTGTATATCTGACTTTGTAATGAGAATAAATAGAAGTTTTGCATGTTCTCATGATGCTAGCCTGCTACCTTTTATTTGCTTCTGTCTGTACATTTCCCTCAAACAAGTTTTAGGAGGCCAGTTGATTCTGATGACTTTCCTGACTTTCACTCATTTTGAAGAATATTTAAGTTATAAAGGATAGTTCTACTCAGCCAAGTATTTTTGGCTGATAGGCTTACTTTTTCTTCACAACTTGAAATAAACCATTCAATTCCCTCTTGGCCTATAAAATTTCTGTTTGACAATGTTGTTTGTTTAGTGGAGGTCCCCTTGAAAACGACAGTGCTTTCCTTTTGAGAATGAACAATTGTTTGCACTTAAAAGAGCTGGACCACAATAGGTCAAGGGAACGTGGATCTTTTCTGATCCTGTCAATTGACATCCTATGGGCCTTCTGTACTTGGAGGTGTACTTATTAAGATCAGGGAAGTTATGAGCTGTTTCATTGAATATGCGGCATACTCTGTTCCTCTCAGGAATTCCAAGAAAGTGTTCATTTCAGTAAGGTCTCAAAGCTCTCGGGCTGCTTTCATTCCCTTTCTCACATTTTTTTAAAAGCTGGCTAGAAAATATTGAACCTGTCTTCAAGTTCAAATATTTTTTAATTCTGTTGATCCTCATTAATCTTGACTTTCAACTATTTTCATTTTTAATTTTTCTTTAAGAAATACTTGATTTGCAAGGTAGATAAAGAGGGGGAGACAGATCCTCCATCTCAATGGTTGACATCAAGGCCTGGGCCACTGGATAGCCAGGAGCCTGGAGCTCTGTCCCTCTTGTAGATGACAGGGACACAAGGAAAGGGGAGGGGCCCTGGCTCGGTGGAAGACACTCGCCTCTGGTGCCGGGGGTCTCCAGCAGCAGCGACCCTCGCTACTGCTGCTGCCAGAGGTCTCCAGCAGCAGTGATGAACTGAAGTAAGGGGGCGCAGCGGGGCTGGTAAGGCCAGAAGCAAGGGAAGGGGAGGGAGCCCGGCATATCTTGAGACCCTCCCCGCACCGTGAGGGGAACTTCAGCAGCAGCAGAGACCTGCTCCACTGCACCTGGGGGTCTCCATCAGCATTGGCAACCCTCACCTCGGCTGTTAGGGGTCTCCAGCAGCATTGGCGACCATCGCCTCGGGTGCTGGGGGTCTACATCAGCAGCGGAGACCCTCGCCTCGGCTGCACGGGGTCTCCAGCAGTGGCGGGAGGGGAGGGGGCGCGCTGCAGCTTGAAAGCCCAGGCGCAAGGAAAGGGGAGGAGGCGAGGCACTGCTGCAACCCCTAGCAGCGCCACGAGGGGATCTCCAGGGGAATTGGCGACCTTGGCCTCGGCTGGTAGGGGTCTCCAGCCGTGGCGGCAACCCTCGCCTTGGCTTCCGGGGGTCTCCAGCAGCGTCGGCAACCCTCGTCGCAGGAGCTGGGGGTCTCTAGCAGCAGCGGCTAGGCGAGGGGAGGGGGCGGGGCACGGCTGGAGAGCCCAGGCGCAAGTGATGGTGAGGGGCCATGGCATGGCTGCAGACCCTGGCCTCAGCTGCTAGGGGGTCTACAGCAGTGGAGGCTACCCTCAACGAGGACCCCGGGGGTCTCCAGCAGCTGAGGCGACCCACGCCATGGCTGCCCGGGGGTCTCCATCAGCAGCGGAGACCCTCCCCGCAGGTCCCGGGGGTCTCCATCAACGGCGACCCTCGCCTCGGCTCCCGTGGGTCTCCAGCCATGACGGCGACCCTCGCCTTGGCTGCACGGGGTCTTCAGCAGTGGCGGCTAAGGGAGGGGAGGGGGCGCGCTGCAGCTGGAAAGCCCAGGCTCAAGGGAAGGGGAGGAGGCGGGGCACTGCTGCAACCCCTAGCAGCGCCAGGAGGGGATCTCCAGGGTAATTGGCAACCTTGGCCTCGGCTCCTGGGGGTCTCCAGCAGCGTCGGCCACCCTCACCTTGGCTGCCGAGGGTCTCCAGCAGCGGCTAGGCGAGGGGAGCTGAAGCAGCGCAGCCAGGCTGGAAAGCCCAGAGACAAGGGAAGGGTAGGGGTCCTGGCACAGGGGAAGACACTCGCCGTGGCTTCCAGTGGTCTCCAGCAGCAGCAGCGAACTGAAGAGAGGGGTCGCAGCGGGGCTGGTATGGCCAGGAGCAAGGGAAGGGGAGAGAGCGCGGCATGGCTTGAGACCCTCCCAGCACTTTGAGGGGAACTCCATCAGCAGCAGAGACCTGCTCCGCTGCACATGGGGGTATCCAGCAGCATTGGGGACCTAGCCTCGGCTGCCAGGGTTCTTCAGCAACGGCGGCGACCCTCGCCTCAAGTGCTGGCGGTCTCCAGCAGCGATGGTTACCCTGGGCTTGGCTTGCAGGGGTCTCCTGCACCAGCGGCGACCCTCGCCTTGGCTGCTGGGGGGTCTCCATCAGCAGCAGCGACCCTTGCCTCGGGTGCTTGGGGTCTCCAGCTGAGGCAGCCAGGGGAGGGGTGGGAGCAGCGCGCCTGGATATCTCAGGCACATGGCGAGTTTAGCCTATGGGGCATGGTGCATCTGCAGAGCCCAGGCGCCAGGGAAGGGGAGGGGCGGCGGAATTGCTGCAGACCTTCGCCTCGGCTGCCAGGGGTCTCCAGCAGCAGAGGCGACCCTCGACGGGAACCCCGCTGCTGGGGTCTCCACACCGAGGCCCTCACAACCTTCCTGTGTGTGTGGTATGGGGTGGTGTTTGTTGGAGCGGAGTGGTGCAGGGTGGTGTCCCAGTGGGTCAAGAATCAGCCTGCCAGGCAGATGGCCTGCATGGGTGCTGCTTCAGATCCTGGCTGCTTCCCCCGCAGGCCAGCTCCCAGCCGATCCTCCTGGGAGAGCAGTGGAGGATGGTGCAGGGCTTTGTGCCCCTGTGCCCCTGTGCCCAGGTGGACACCTGGAGGAAGCTCCTGGTTCCCGGGATTGTCGTGGCCCAGCCTCGGCTGGCTCTGGTGCTGGTCCTCGGGGAAATGAGCCAGCAGATGCAAGAAAGATTGCTCTCTCTCCCTCTCTGTTCCTCTGTGTTTCAAAGCAAATAGCACAGAGGAAGGCTGGCATGCACACAGGCAGGCAGTCAGGCAGGCAGGAAGAGATAGACACCTGCTGCCCTCCTGGGAGGGAGCGTGCTGTGTGCTGTGTGCTGTGCTCTGTCTCTATTGCTTTTTCCTGCGAATGCAGACTCCGAGGGCATATGTAGGGCTTCCGTCATGGGACTCCTTTGCAACTTCTAAAGAGTGCTTGAGAGAGAAGGTCTCTGTGGCTGGGGCTGCTTCCCTTGACTTGGCAGCAGTTAGGAGGAGCGTCCTGCAGTGAGTGCAGGTGGCCACGAGAGGGCAGGCGAAGCTGCCCTTTCTACCCCTGTTTCTCTGAAACTTGAGGAAAAGTAAGTGAAGAGGCTATTTTAGAAAGTATAAATTAAATAGAAACGGTTTTGCCAAGCATTTGGATTAAAGAACAGCTACTAGTAAGTATGTTTCTAGGGCTGCATCTTACTGTCACCCTGGGCCATTCCACAGCATTTCATTGTTTCTCCTACTACCAAACTGAAGCTCATTCTCTCCCTTTCCCTTTATTTTGTTTTGTTTCTAAGTTTTGCTTCTATTCACCATCTGCAATATCGGATCATTTTGGGCCTAGTCGTTATGACAGTCTATCTGGTGGCCATGGTGGGCTCTATCCTACCTCTTACTTTTTACAAGAGAACTTCCCCATCATCTCATTTATTATTTCCAGTAGGCTTAAGAACAATAGTTTTATCATCCTTTTTATGGGTGTGGGATATTGGGTCTAACAACTTGGAGTAACTCATTCACAATCATACAGTCATGAAGTACCAGGGCTGAGCTCGTTGTCCCAGTTTTTTGTTTGTTGGGTTTTTTGGTTTTGTTTTGTTACTCTAAACTTTTGTAGTTGGTGGAAACAGATTGTGTGAACGAAAGCTGCAATCCCAGGAGGTAACCAGACGGAGGAAGGGGGTGTCATGAGTGAGTGCTGTGCAGAGTGATGACATCACGCCAGCTGATACAAACAACCTGCCCATTGGATCTGCATGTCACTTTCCTGTAAGAGCCCACCTGATGTTTGTAACCAAGTGACAGTAAGGGGTGTTAGTGTATGTAAAGGTGGGAGAATGGGGAGTTCTAGTGTCTGGAAAATACCTGCAGGTGATGCCATTAGTTCTTTGTAAAGTGCTGGTCTTAAAATGTGAAACCCAAAAGGAAAAGTTCTTGTGAAGCTTTAGGAAAATTAACAGACACTTGAATACTGGGTACCTTTGGGTACAATCATGTTTGAATTTTTGACCTTGAACTTGATTTGAATAAAGTCCTATTTTGTGAAGATACTAAAAGTTCTGGGGAACTGAATCCCAGGCTTCAACTTCCTTCAATAGTTCCTTTGTCATTTATTAGCTTAAGCTGCCTTTCTATTTTCAAATATAGGCAGTTCATCTTCTGTATAGATTCCCAATACAGTAGGGATTAAAAGTTGCTCAAAGCTAGGCAGTAAAACTTTCAGCCAAGAAAAAATCAAACGTCTGGATGGCCCAAGGGAGCAACTGACATTTCAGTTTTTTAAAAGATTTATTCCCTGAATATTTCAAATTTAAACATAGGCTTTGGATCAGTGCAACTTGGGTTCTGTGTCACTTATTCTATATTACCTCAGTATTATATTATGGATTCAATTTCTTGCTCAGTTTTTGGAAATGGAAGACAAATTAAGTTGTCAGGCAGGACTTTAACCTGTAGTTTGCATTTCCTGTTCTTGAATTGTAGTGCTAGAGTCTTCAATGTTATTAATTTTTGCTAACCTGAGTAAGGAAGTGAAGTCCCAGGACTGTTTGGAAAACAGGATGAGCTTTAGTTAGGGAGGGTGGGGGTGTGTGAAATGATGGGTTTAATAAGGGAAGTGAATAGGAAGCAGCAACAAGATGGTCATGTTACATTTGTTGAAACCAGAGATTCTGAAAATATAGAAGTCACTTCAGAAAACAAAGACTTTGTAGGTATCATGCTCCTGTCTACTTCTCTTCCCCCTCAAAGTACTAATGTTGAAACAATTTTGATTTGATGGTGATACCGTTTATGGAAGGATTGTTTTTTTCACTGTAGAGGTGAGTCCTGTTTGGATAGAATTTGTACACAGATATAGTGAACATCTTTGGAAGTTATGTCACCAGTGACCGTGTGCTTTAAATCACTTGCGTTATTGTTATGATGATGATGATGATGATGATGATGATCAAGGCAATTGCAAAGCACTTACCCTTGAACATTTACCAAAAGTCTGAGGCTCTATGACATAATGTTGATGGATTGTGTTGTTGAAGAATTAACAAGATGAATGCCCTTTTCCCTATGGTTGTGTGTACTTACATCTTATACTTATTGCTAAAGAAGTAGGTGTCAGAGAGGCTGATTTAATTGTGCTCAGTATTTTGTGACAAATCATGAAAGAGATTCCATTAGTCAAGATATTTGCAGTTCTAATGAAGAGTAAAATCTGATGATTTAGTAATGTTGGGATTATCTCATAACTAGTTGTTTGATTAAAGATCAAACATGCTAATGTGATTAGTAGATCTTATTATGAGACCTAATTAGGCCAGGGTTAAGCAAGAACTTCTGGCCCATTATCTCTTTCTGTATAGCTACAAACTACAAATGGTTTCTCTATTTCAGTTGTTACAATAAATGTCTTATGTGCATGAAAAGTATGAAATTCTAATTTTGGTGTCCATCTATAAAATTGTATTGCAGCGTAGTGATGTTTATTCATGTACATTGTCTACAGCTGCTTTCAGTTATAAAGGCAGAATTCTACAATTGTATGTAATCATACAAAGATCATATAGCCCACAAAGCCTAAAACATTCAGTATTTGTAGAAAAAGCTGACATTTCAGATAAACTGTATTGTCTTTCACATTTGTCCACTTCTTCACATTTCAACATCCATTATCCTGGTCTAGATCTTAGTTCTATATTGCCAAAATTGTTGCAGAAACCTCACAACTGGTATTCACATTCCTGGTTTTCCTTACCTTATCTTCCTAAAATATGCACACTTAAATATTTAATGATGTCTCCGTATTTACAGAAGAACCTACATAGTTCAACGCAAAGTGCTTCTTGGGTCACTCTACACTTCAGGGAAGGCTCCACCTGCTTGCTCATTATAGTCTATACTTAGGGTAACCATCTGATTTTTCCAGAAGGGATAAGTAAGTGTGAAAGAGGCCTTTATAGTCATTGAATTGAGAAAACAAGTGTAAAGCAATATTATTCTAGGCACATCGGGATATATATATATATATATATATATATATATATATATATCGCCATATTACCAATTTTTCATCTGGTTGCTACACATTCCTGATCTCTATATGTACTTGTTCTTTTACTTCTACTAGAATTTCTTTTCCTCTTTGTATAAATATCTACCTGAAACATTTTTCCAAATCCAGTTTATGAAGAGCCATGTCTGTGCAGCTGTACTCATACATAATCTCTTTCTCCCACTGTACACGCACACACACACACGTGCACACACACACACATGTGTGCACACACACACACACACACCCCTATAGTGTACAGCACTAGTTTCTTTGAGACATAATCCTTAGCAAACACCATATTCCTCATGGATCTATATAGCACCATGCCATTTGCAGTATATATTTGATGAATCAATGAAGACTAGATTGTGGAGACTAGTATTTGAAGTATTCAATTTCTGAATCTTCCATTTTAATATGATTAAGTAGTAAGCAAAACTAGGTTTCTGAGGACTGAGGACACATCCTTGAGTGCCAGTATAGAAGTGTAGCAGGATGGATTAAAGTGCAGGTATAAACTTTGGGATCCAGCCTTCCTGAGACTGCATTATGATTCTGTCACTAATAGGCTGTATTACCTTGGGCTAGTTACTTTCTTCTCCTTACCTTCTTGCATCTGTAAAATGTGGGTGATCATAGTAGTTACTTGATGGAATGATGGCTGAATAATCAAGTATTCCAAGAACGCAGTGACTGCTCTATGAAAGTTCACTGCTGGGAGAATCAAGATGGCAGAATAGGGTAAGCACACGTTTAAACAGATGGAGAAACATTTAATCAGGATGAAGCAGAGAGGACACATTCCAGGAAATAGAGAAAAGAACAACAGCAGAGGGATACCTGGAGACTGACAGACACAGGAAAGCAGCAGACACAACGGTGTGGTGTTGCAGTGATGGATACTCCAGCGGCATTCAGCTGACGGCAATCGGAACTCCACCAGCAACCAGGTGGGAAGGGACTTGCACTGGGAACTTGGGAGGTGAACCCAAAGAACTGGCCATCCTGCTGGTCCATTTGATTTGACCAGGAGCGGAGACAGAGCAGCAGATCCCAGATGGGCAGTGCGAGAATAGAGTGGATTCACAGCCCAGTCAGCCCCATAGAGCCGAGTTGGGTGCCATTTTGCGTAAGGAGACAAAAGCAAGGGAAAGGACTGAGCATGCGCTGAGCTGGGAGTGAACTCGTTTCTTCTTTTTTTTTTGCATTTTTAAATTTATTTTTGAAAATTATATTGTTGACAATCTTTACATAGTTAATTACGGTAAAAAGGTTCAGGAGCTATAGGGAGGTGGGTAAGACTATTATGTCCATATTGTTTCCTTCTTGTATCTGAGGTAAAGGGGGTTATTGAGGGAGAAGCCCCTCCCAGTTTCCCACCCACCCCAAATCCCGGATGTGGGGCATGCTCTGAGATCCTTGCTCAAGTGGTTTTTAACAGTTCATCAGTTATGAATCGCTGCCATTTTCACCACTCCAAGCACAAGGGGGTTGTTGAAGAATCCACTGATTGACATAGTCATAGAGTCTTCATTTGCCCAGTATTTCGTTGGCCACACAGAGCTGAGGTGGTTGATTGACTTGTTCTTTCTTCTGTCTTTTTTTGGCCAGGGTTCTGAGTCCAGCATTTCGATTGGGGAGAACCCCAAAGAAATTGTGAGGTATTTATAGACCAGATTCTCGTGTGTTCTAGCAAGCACAGGGCCCGGCACAGTCCATCTCCTGGATCAGCTGGTGGTTGCAATTGCTGGGTTGGTTCTGTTTTCAGGCCCAACATAAACTGGGACCAATGGCTGTTGCAGTCCAGCCTGGTTCTGCTCAGCACATACTAGGCCCTCACATATACCAGTGGGAGCTGCAGCCTAGTCAGAGCGACCCACAATAACACCCAGCCACGTGGCTAGGTGAGGGGAGGGGGCGGGGCGTGGCTAGAGACCACGGGAGACAGGGCCACAGTCCTCACTCTGGACCCCGGGAGACAGGGCCCGGTCCTCTCTCTGGACCCCAGGAAGCAGGGCCCCGGTCTTCCCCCTGACACATTGGACAGGCCCTGGTCCTCTCCAGAACTCTGAGACAGGGCTCTGGTCCTTTCTCTGGAACTGGAGACAGGGCCACGTTCTCTCCTGGACCCAGGAGACTGGACCCCGGTCTTTTCCCCGGAACACGGTAGACAGGGTCCTGTCCTCTCTTGGAGCCCGGGCGCCTCGGGTGCGGGGGGGGGGGGGTTTCCAGCAGTGGCGACGACCCTCGCTGCGGCTCCCGTGGGACTCCAGCAGCAGTGGCAAGGGGAGGGGGCGCTGCACTCCTGGAGAGCCCAGCTGTGCTGCCAGGGGAATGGAAGGGGCAGCGGGCAGCTGGAGAGCCCAGGTGCAAGGGAAGCGGAGGGGGCGCAGCAGGGCAGGAGACCCTCCCCCGCGCCGAGAGGGGATCTCCAGGAGCAGCTGGGACCCTCGCCTGGGGTGCTGGGGTTCTCCAGCAGCAGCAGCAGCGGCGAGGGGAGGTGTGGGGGGCTGCTCAGCTAGAAAGCCCAGGCTGAAGGGAAAGGGAGGGGGCGCGGCACGCCTGCAGCCCCTAGCCGCGCCACGAGGGGACAAAGCCAATTGTTTTTTGCAGCCCTAGCCAGAGAGAGCCGACCCCTTGCGGTGTGTCACTGCTAGAGGAGGCAATTCAGAACCAGCACAGCTCCAAACTCAGATACTGCTTTCCCTGGGATGCGCCGGGGTGGGGGGCCGCCAGCTAGGAGCTGGCGGGTGTGGGGAAAGCAAATGTGTCTCAGGCGCGCATCAGCCTGAGACCGTGAAGGATTATCTGCGGGATTATCCGCGCGGTCCACGCAGTCCAGCCAAGGGCACGGGCAAGCCTGCTTAGTTGGCTAGCTTTCAGAGCAGCTCTCCAGAGGCAGCGAAGTTCTGCTCACCAACAGGGAAAAAAAATCCAGAAGGCGGGGGAACAAAGCTTGGTTCATTCTCAACATCGCATGTCCCGGGGACTCTATTGCCCCTTGGCTTTACTCAGAGTTTCTGCTTAAGTTCTCTCTCAGCTGGTCCAGGCGGCAGGGAAGGCGCAGGTCTCCTCCTTGGGGGGGGGGAGGTTTCGCCCCACCCGCCTTGTCTTTCTTGTCTTTGCTGCCGGACTGTGCCCAGTTCTGCCGCCTCAGCGTTCCTGAGGCTTTTGTGTTGTCTTCCAAAGTTAGATTAACATTCCTGCCTTGAAATTTTTAAAAATATCGTTATTTTGGTAAATGTGCTACTTTACATCCATAAGTGGCTTTAAAATAACTCCAGAAAGTCACTTATAATTACCACTGAAAAGGCATGAAAACTAGCTTCTGATCTTGTGCAAACCTGGTTAGGTTTGTTGGCTCACCCCTTTCAGAGTGTGACTACAGGATACTCACCCTTCAAAAATCAAACTTTCAAAAGAGATTTATTTATTTTTGTTGGAAAGTCAGAGATACAGAGAGGAAGAGAGAGGAAGATGTTCTATCCTATGATTCACTCTGCAAGTGACCACAACTGCTTTCCCAGTTCACAAATAGGGAGCTGGATGGGAGCGGGGCTGCTGGGATTAGAACCATATGGAATCCTGGCACGTTTAAGGCGAGAACTTGAGCCGCTAGGCCACCGCGTTGGGCCCCCAAAATGAAACCTTTTAATGTAAAGAAAACTCGATTTCTAAATGCGTCCTAAGAATCTACTAAAGATACAAAGCCTCTCCTGTGTATTGTTTGAGAACAGTAAGAGCATCTAATTCTGTGTTGCTATAAAATGTCTGGTTAAAAAAAAGGAAGCTGATCAAAGTAAAAATGTAATTAATAATAGTTATTATATTTTACTGTTCCCTGAAGATTTGCATGTATTGCTACTGCAGAGTTCCAAAGAATACATAAAATACATTTTCCCCAAATCATGCCCCCAACCTCATCTGAAAATAATTGATGATAGAGCTGGTGACGTGGCCTCAAGGACTAAGCCACCATCGGCATCATCAACATCCCGTGCAGGTGCTGCTTTGGGTCCAAGCTGCTCTACTTTCAATCCCTCTTCCCACACTAGTACCTGGGAAAGACAGCCCAAGGATCACACTGAAAGTGTGAGGGGAAGCCTGTGTTGACTAAAGGAGACTCCAGTTGCGTCCTCTATAGCTTTGATGTGGACGCATGTACATGCCACTGCATGAAATAGCACAGCATCTAGTAACAGTGTCTGTTGATTTTTACTCAAGGGGTACTTCCAGTGGAAGCGTCATTTTTTAAAAAGAAAAATCATAAAGGAAAAAGAAGGAAGGAAGGAAGGAAGGAAAGAGAGAGAGAGAGAGAAAACAAACTTTGAGGATGGGCATGATGGCCCAATTGGCTAATCCTCCAATTGTAAGCACCAGGACACTACTGATTCCTGTCCTGACTGTTCCAACTCCCTTCCAGCTCCCTGCTTGTGGCCTGGGAAAGCCTAGAGGATGGCCGCAGTCCTTGGGACCCTGAACCTACATGGGAGATCTGGAAGAAGCTCCTGGCTTCGAATCAGCTCAGCTCTGCCCTTCGGGGTCATTTTTGGAGTGAACAAACAAATGGAAGATCTTTCTGTCTCTCCTTCTCTCCGTAAATCTGCCTTTCCTATAAAAGTACATTTTTTAAAACTCAAACTGCAGTTTTATTTTTTTGCTACTGTATTCACGTGTCTTTTTTTTCAAACACCCCTTTTCTGCCACTCACGCAGAAGGGCATTTAAGCAAAGCAAAATGAAAATATCTCTATGGTCTCAGGAGCATTGTCGTAATTTTAGGGGCAGGCCTGGTTCTTGGCAGGGAAGAGTGTAGCTTGGATCCATTCCAATCAGGGCACAAAAATCAGCTCTAAGGGCTTTGACGCATAGAGAGAATGCTTCACCAGCTCTGGCTTCGTAATTCCGCATAGGAGGGAAAGCTTTCACTGAGTTCCTGTTCCAGTGATCACCATTTTCTGCGGGTGCGCCTGTGAGCACGCGCCCAGGTGTCCCGACCTGAGTGCGCTGGTTAGTCAGGCGTGCGTGTGTCTTGATTTCAATCAGAGTTGTTGTAGGTTTCAGCGGCCTGTCCATCAACTAGTATTTCTGGAGAAGCTCTAAATCCAGACACCTGCGACCCAGCGTCCTCCACCCGCCCTACTCGTGGGAGGTGGAATGGAGAATAGCGCAGGTGTGCGCCCTCAGGTGAGCAGCGCGCCCGGGGCCAGGAGACGGGGACCAGGGACCGGGGAAGGCCAGCGTCGGGCCCGGAGGAGCACAATGCCGCTGGTGAGTGACCCCAGTGGAACCCGGAGTCCACTGAGCCCCGGTCTCTCGGCCACTAGCTTGGCGGGCTGAGGTTTAAGCTGGCGGGGAGGCTCTGAGCTCAGGGGATGGGGCAGCGGGTCCGGTCTGCGGCTTCAAGCTCCTTAGGTTTAGTCTGAGTGTTTGGGCGGCAGCGGAAAGGTGATCTAGTTCCTCACTACTACAGCGCTCCGGAAGGGGGGGATTCAAGTTAGAAAGCGACCAGGCAGATTTTTTCAAGTTGCTCTCTCTGGGTCCAGACCCATTGTCCCAAACGCTGGGACTCCAGAAAACTTGTGCGACTAAGTGAAGACCTCCTAAGGCACCCGTGGTGCGGTTCTGCCCGAGTTGCAACATTCGTTTAATTGGCGTTAATTAGAATACTCTGTTGGTGAAAAAGTCAGTCTGGATTTGGGTCTTTGACTTCATATCCCTTGTTTTCGCGTTCGTAAATAGTGGTGATAGAATATGACAAAAGTACACCGTTGGGGAATTTTTTGGTCAAGTTCAAGAAGTAGCACCGTTACCTCTGTCTAGACTTCAAAGTGGACTTTAAAATACTGTGTGTCTCACACTTTCCAATTCCATTGTGAGGGTGAAGTGAGCAGGAAACATGGAGTTTTTCAATGTGGTGGTAAGGTGTTGCAAAACCAGGGCTTGTTTCCTGAAAAAAAAAAAAAAATAGAGAGCTCAGACAATTATCAAAGTTTCTGGACATTTCTCTTGTGGTTTGATTCTTGAAATTTTCAGTATGGGAGCCCTTCGGTGTTGTTTAAATTTGTACGGAAAACAGACTCCTGAGTAGAGACCCTTTGTTTAATTTGTACTTTGCAACCTGACATTTGACAATGGTTGGTTCTAAATAGTTGTGCTTTATCGGCACGATGGAGTTTGGCTTTTTTTCTGTAAACTTGTTCAATTAGGATGCACTTTGCTGGTAATCTTCGTGCTGTATTTGTAAAGTTTTGTTTTGAAATGCTGTTTTACTCTGACCTGAAAGAAGTGGAACGTACAGTTAAAATTTTGTGTTGAGGGAAACAATAGAAGGCTTAAAAAAAACTTTGAAGTGGGATTCTTTGAATGTTTAAGTCTTTTTTTTTGCACAAGCTGCTTTCTTGGCAAAGACTATTTCTTGTTCTTTCTGTGGGTGAGTTCCAGCCCCTTCCCTGTTCCCCAGGGGCCATCAGCACAATGGTCCCTTCAGTTCTTAAGCCAGAAGCAGAGAAATCTATCCTTTCCTGAATCTCCCCCATCCAGTGTATCCACGCTTCTGGTCAGTTTTCACCATCAGCCACCCTGAGCGCCCTAGGCTGCAGGATCCTGTGCCTTAGTGCTGTGCTGGATGTAAGCAGCCAGAAATGAACCAAGCTCAAGCAGTGCTTGCCCACATGATTGTGGCAGAGTCAGGGAGGCAGGTTCCCAGCCAAGAGGAATTAGGTGTCAGAATGGGAAAGCTTTGGGGATGCAAGGAGGCACTGGCTTCCTTTACAACAGGTAGCCCTGGAAGATCTACCTGACAAGCTGAGATGGGGAGGAACCAGTCACAGGGAAAGGGGCAGGGAGACTGCAGCCTGGCCTTGGAACAGTTGTGCTGGGAAGGGCTTGGCTTATCCGAGGACTCGGCAGCAAGGGAGGGTTGACCTAGAAGTCAGCCAGAGATCAGATCACGCAGACACCTGCAGATGACAGCCAAAGGTTTAGGTTGATTCTGAGAGGAGGGACAGCCATGGTAGGGTTTTCAGCAGGCAGGACTGGGGCTGCCAGGTAGAGGATAGGAGTTGCAGGATAGGAGGTAGAGGATGAGAGTAGGAGGCCCCGCTGGGTGCTCTCCGGAGGTTTGACCTCAGCTCCAGGCATCCTTTAGAGGTGATAGTTAAGAATGTTACACAAGTGTATGTACTTAAAACAGGTCTTGGATAATGTTTAGTTAGAAAACAAATCAATCTCAAAATGGCCAATTTGTGAATTCATCAGCTTCCATTGTTTGTAATGGAATTTTAATTTTTTTCTACTAGGATCATTTGTGTGACTTTATGAGCATTTTAGGGTTATAAGATTGCCAGCATTGCTAAGAATTTTCACCTGTAGGATCACATGTTTCCAGTCAAGTGGGTCTCCAACTTTAGGGTGTGTCAGCATCACGGGACAGGCTCTCTGCTGCCTTTGAGTATTAACAAGCCAAGAAACTTCGATCACTTGTTACGTGATTGCCTCCTATTCAACATTGTTCCATGCTGACCTCTATTTCACATTGAATTATTACAGATAATATGAACTAGAGATATTATAGAATGTTCTGGGGTAAGGAGTAATTTGCACACTGTTGCCTTTCCAGCTTCAGTCACTCATTACCGATGCATTTGATGGTAATAGAGTTCAGAAAATCAAAGAATACTTTGAACAGAAAGAGAGCCATTCCCCTCAAAAATACAGTCGTCTGCTCTTACAAAAGCTCGATAGCTCCATCAATAAGGCAAGTATGTTTTGCTTTCTGGTGTGCCCAAAGTACCTGCGTTGAACTGCCGACGTGAGTGGTGACGCAGTGTGGTCTCCTGCCTAGGAGCTGGATGAGCATGCCTTTGGGCATATCTCCCTGCTGCTCACCTGTGGTCGGCAGTTCTTCATGGATGGTCCTGAAGAAGATGAGCCTTTACTAATTCAGCAGGGACTGATCCCAAAGATAAGTGTCACCTTGTCACTGCTTGAAGCTCTGGGTAACCTGAAGGATTAGGGTAGGTTTAGTTGTGTTACATTATTCTGTCCCACGGAGACCAAATCAGAGAAGAAATCAGTATCCCCACTTTGCCACATCTGTATCCCCACTTTGCCACATCTGTATCCCCTCTTTGCCACATCTGTATCCCCTCTTTGCCACATCTGTATCCCCACTTTGCTACATCTGTATTCAACAAATATATGGTGGGGAGGGAGATGGAATGGTGACAAAAATTAGTTTTTGACGGGGAGAGCTGGAGTGGTGACCAAGGTATTTTATTTTTAAAAAAGATTTTTTTTATTGCAAAGATTTACAGAGAGAAGGAAAGACAGAAGGATCTTCCATCTGATGGTTCACTCCCCAAGTGGCCATAATGACCAGAGCTAAGCTGATCCGAAGCCAGGAGCCAGGAACTTCTTCTGGGTCTCCCACGCAGGTGCAAGGTCCCAAGGCTTTGGGCTGTTCTGTACTGCTTTCCCAGGCCACAAGCAGGGAGCTAATGGGAAGTGGAGCAGTCAGGATACCACCCGGCACCCTTATGGGATCCTGGCGGTTGCAAGGCCAGGATGTAACCACTGAGCTATCACACTGTGCCGAACCGAGGTATTTTAAAGCATAGCTTCATGGGATAGTGGACAGTGCTTGCCACCTTCTGTAATGCCAAGCACGGGCACCAATTTGCTCAACTTCCAATCCAGCTACCTGCTAATGTGTTTGGGAAAAGCAGCAGAAGATGGCCCAAGTGCTTGGGCCACTGCACCCCATTGTGGGAAACCAGTATGCAGTTCTAGCTTTGCCAGCGCAGCAGCTTTCTGGGGGTCGGTGGGGGGGAGAGAAGCAAGGAGAAGAAGCTATTTTCTCAGAGAGAGAGAGAGCTGTCCGTGTGTGTGTGTGTGTGTGTCCCTGCTTCTGTTACTCTTTCAAATCTTTTTTTTTTTTTTTTTTTTTAAGAACTGACCTCCCTCAGTTGAGGTCACTTCTTGAGGGGAGGTCCTGGGGTAAGTTGGATCACATTAACATAAAAGAGCATGGAATTTTAATCATGAATTTAAGGATGGAGAAAATATAGTTTCAGAAGACAGATGATTCAATTCTTTTGATTTTTGGACATCATCGCACCAAAAATGTTTCTCTGAGCTTTGAATTAAACATACCATTTTGTTTCCTTTAATGCACTAAAGGACTCAGTAATATTTTTTATAGACAGTGGATGATTTGGAACATAATTATGTTTCTTGCTGTTGGGATACCACTTGCATTTCTAAATTTTAATATTTATTGCAAAGGTGAGGAGGTTGCAGACCATTGTGGACTTTTGATTAGGATGGAGAGGGTTGGGTTTGGGGGGCAGTGGGATGGCTGAGAAAAATGTTCCTGCCTTCCCTCCTCTGTCCACAGGGGAAGAGGGTTGGAAGAGTAGAGAGAGAAGGTGTGCCACTCCTTGCCAGGCTACAGTGGTGCCAAGGGATGGAGATGGTTGTTGGCTGTCTCCTTAGGGACCCTGATGGGGGTGCAGGGGAGAGAATGTCCTAAGGGAGTTATTTCTCTTGGCTTCTTGCACCAGAGGTGAGAAATTCTAAGATCTCTTGGCTGCCCGCATCTACCTCAGTGTGCCCACAGACTTAGGCATTCATACATTTGGAAGGCAAAGTGGCAGAGGGGACACAAAGAAAGATGTTTCATCTGTTGATTGATACCACTACAGCCAGCGCTGGACCAGGGCAAAAGCAGGAGCTGGGAATCCCTGCTGGGTCTCCCAAGCAGGTGGCACTTGGTCCATCCTCTGCTGCTTTCCCAGATGTAGTAACAGGGAGACAGGGGAAGCGGAACAGTTGGGATGCCAGCACCGCAGGTAGTGGCTTAACCCAGTGTGCCACAACTCTAGGCCCCCAGGTGATTGAATCTAAAGTGAAGGTTTTTCTGATGTAGATGCAGGAAATGTCTCAGACCTTGCCTATGTAACAGTCACCAGTCATGTGGAGAGAGTTAACCATTGCCTGGGCTCTGTCACCAGCAATTTTGATTTCCTGGGTCTAGGATCAGGGAATTTTCAGATAGTGCCAGCTTGTCCCAGTTCCCATTGAGGCTTGTTTGTGATGTTCAGCAGGGTGCTTGATTCTGAAATGCAGTGTTCAAGGCTCTGTAAGGAGCTGTTTATCCAAACTCCTGCTCAGCAAGAGCCGTTTTCTCTTCTGACCTGTCTCAGCAAAAAATGGTCTTCAGATGGCCTTTGCTTTATTGAGTAAATATATTCTAGGAAGGTGACAGAAGTTTTGTTTGTTTTTTCTGACTTACTGATATTTTTGTTGGAAATGGAGATTTGCAGAGAGAAGGACAGCTGGAGACCCAGAAGCAGCTCCTATTTCCAAATGGCTCAGTTTCTGCTGTTGGGGCTATTTGGGGAGTGAACCCACAGTTGGAAGATTTTTCTTTCTGTCTCTCCTTCTCTCCATGTCTGCCTTTTTAATAAAAATAAGTCTTTTTTATAAAGTTTGTTATAAATTATTCCCATCCTAGCAACTTAATATGAAATCGAATATATATTTCTATGAAAAGCCAAACCTTGTTTTAGCCAGCTGTGTTTGACATAAGAAAGGTAGCCAGGCCTGGGCCCATCGAGTGTCATCAGGGTGGCACAGGGTGGAGCTGTTCCCAGTTCTGCATCTCCGTTGACAGGTTGCTTTCTGCACGTTTCCCCCTGTGTTGGGAAGATCCGTTGAGCTCAGTCCTGTCTTGCCAGTCCCTTCTGGAGCTTTCTGGCATCCATCCTGGCTAAGTCTTCAATTCCTGCTGAGAACCTGAGAGCTTAGGAGGCTCCTGGAGGTTTCTGGCTCCATCATGAATCTTCCGCATGGCAGATATGAGAGCCAGGCCTACCTGGACATGTGCAGGGAAGAGGAGCTTTAGTCCCATTCTGGTCGCCTGAGAAAATCTCCTAGAGAATTTTCATTGACTAGGCTGCAATTACTCAGTCCTGTGTGGTTCCATCTGCCTTTTCTGTCTCGGCTACATAGTTTCCTGGTTTGAGAGGATGACAGGATTTCTGACCATGGAAGACCTGGTCTCAGATGTATCTCTGATCAGTGCGACAGAAGACTTCCTGGACACTGCTATGGTAAGGCTCTGGGGAACTTCACTGTGCATGCCCCCTAGGAAGTGGACAGGAATAGCAAAGCTTCATCCAGGTCTCTTCCACAGGTACAGGAGCCCAAGCACCTGGGCCATCCTTTGCTGCTTTCCCAGGTGCGTTCGCAGGGAGCTGAATCAGAAGTGGAGCAGCCAGGACTCAGAACAGCTGCCATCCAAGAGGCCACTCTGTAGTTGGTGGGGGAGCATGCTACACCACAGTGCTGGCCCCTCGAGGTTATTTTCAAAGCCTGAATTTCTGTCAGATGTGCGTTTCATTAAAAGACTTTATTATCAGAGTATCATTTAAAGAATAACTGTACATCAACACACATGTCCGTGTTAAAAGAAAAATGGCTTATTTACATATGTACAAATAGCCACTTGCTCATTGTATTCAGGAGGCTGAGGGTCACGTAAGCTTTCTCGAAAGTTCTTTAAGGGCACCCTCTGCCTATGAGGGCACCCTCTACTAACATGAACGTTACAGTTTAGAATGCTGTTTTAGAATAATAGCTGAAACCTTTCTTTTTATTAGGTTATTTCCAGATGCAGTAGAAAAGGTAAGTCTATTATTAGCTACCAATTGGCTACCTATTTTAATTAATATTACAATACAGAGACTATTGAAAGTGGGGTTAAATATATTTGAATTTATTGAGAAAGCATATGATAGTGTTGAAATACATTTTGTTGTGAAAACCTGTTTATTTGCCTGGTTGTGTTTGTAGTTGCTGCTGTCGCTAAATGGCTGCTAAGCTTTGTTCAAGTCGTGAAAATCCAGGTTGGTCATTGCATACCAGCAGCATGGTCCGTGCTGTGGTTCCCACTGAGGCAGCACCGGGGGCTGGTAGGTCCTGAGAGGATGGATTGGGAAGTTTGGCCATCTCAGCTCACCTGTTTCTGGGTAATCTCTTTGGCATGTGGCCACTGAAGTGCCATCTGCCACAAAGCCCTCCTCATGCCACCACAGTTACTCAAACCTAGAGGCAGACCAAGAGGAAAACCAGGCCAGTGTAGCTTTTGCTGACTTGACCTGAATTTGCTTTGGCTGCTTTCTTCCTTTAAGAGTATAAAGGTAAGGATTCTAGAAGAGGAAACTGGGGACTAGGTGGTTGATTTTTTCTTTTCCAACGTGGCTCACAGAAAAGACGATTTTGATACTTTCAGTTATTATGAACTCCAAGGTATATTTAAAACATTGGACCATTTCAGAAACTTTTTGTGTGATACACCTTTTTGATTTTCATGTTCAAGAGTGGTTATTGACGATGTCTGGTCACGGGGGATTTCAGACTTGTTACCAGCTGTGCTGTGTTTGTCAGAGGTCTTCACCATCTGTCAGTGGACTCCACATATCTTCAAGTTAATTTTTTTTGTGAACTTCATAAGTGATAATTGTGGTCTTTAAAAATTGGCAGAAAAAGTATTTTCCATTGTGTATTTGGACATTTGTAGCCCCAATATTCATGTAAAGAGACTTGGAGTGAGTGGACTGTTGGAGAATGAACCAACTGATGAGAGCACTTTCACACTGCTGCTATCTGCTTCTCTGTCAGACTAAACCTTTGCACAATCTTAATTTTTATTGTAATACACAAATGTAAGAAGCATATGGAAATAACAGGAAATTGTGGGGCCAGTGTAGTGGCTCAACACACTAACCCTTCACCTGCAAGCACCAAATTCCCATGCGGGCACTGTCCCAGCTGTTCCATTTCCTATTTAGCTCCTTATTTATGCCCTGGAAAAGCAACAGATGATGGCCCAAAGCCTTAGTATCCTGCACCTACATGAGAGACCTGGAAGAAGCTCTTGGCTCCGTATTGGATTAGCTCAGGCTCTTGTGGCCTTTTGGAAGGTAAACCAGTAGATGGAGAGACAGAGTGAAAGATCTTCCTTCTCTCTGTAAATCTGCCTTTCCAGTGGAAAAAAATATATACGTATATATTTAAAAGCCAGAAGCTAGGAGTTTCTTCTGGGTCTTCCATGTGGATGCAGAGTCCCAAGGCTTTGGGCCATTCTCTGCTGCTTTCCCTGGCCATAAGCAGAGAGCTGGATGGGAAGTGGAGTAGCCAGCACATGAACCAATGCGTATATGGGATGCTGGCAATTGGAGGTAGAGGATTAGGCAGTTGAGCCATAGCACTGGCCTCAAAATTAGTATTTTGGAAAAACAAAAGGAAACTAGGGAGAATCAAGATGGCAGAATAGGGTAAGGACATGTTTAAACAGAGAAACGTTAGCCGATGTTAAGCAGAGAGGACACATTCCAGGAAATAAGAGAAGGCAGAATGACAGCAGAGGAGCACCTGGAGAGTGACAGACACAGGAAAGCAGCATACACAACAGTGTGGTGTGGCAGTGACTGATACCCCAGCAGCACTCAGCCAGCGGTGACCTGAACTGCACCTGCAGTGAGAACTCAACTGGCAACAAGGTGGGAAGGGGCGTTTCCCCAGAGCTCAGGAGGTGAACCCAAAGAACTGCCTGTCTGCTGATCTGTTGGATTTCACCAGGAGCAGAAACAGAGTGGCAGGTTCCAGACAGGCAGTGCAGGAACAACATGGACTTCAGGGCCTAGTCTGCCTGCTAGAGCCAAAGCAGGCAGCATTTTGTATAGGAAGGCAAAGGCTGTGATAGGACAGCACTGTGCATGCACTGAGCTGGTATGAACTCATTCTGGTTCAGTGAACTGCAACAATGTGGCATCCTACAGGTTCCACCCAAGACAGGTCTGCTTAGAACTCAGTCCTGACTACCAGCAGATCAAGAACCCTAGTAGTGACACATCAGGCGCAAATCTGAACAGTGTGGAAAAACTTTACAACTGCAGTGACAACAGTGAGCTGTGCATGTGCAGAGCTGGGGGAAAACTCACTGAGCTCAGTGTGTTGCACGGGTCCCACAGGAAAATAATACCAACTATGGCATATGGGTCAAAACAGGTCTGTGTGGCCCTCAGACCTAACAGCCAATAGGCTCCAGCAAGATTAGCACCACCATCAATCTGGCTATATAGGACACCTGGTGTCTCCCTAATCCTAGGACCTGCTCCAACCGGAAGTGGAAGAAAGGTTGTACAGACAACGATGCAGCCTCAGCACAGTATCACAGAAGGTGGAGAGTGGTGAGCCAGGAGCTGGGGCTGTCTAGACCATGGTAGATGTCTAACATGAGAACCCAGAGTTGGAACGTGGTGGAAAAAGTGGCCCAAGTAACTGCAAACAAAGAGATGCGTGCCAACCACAATAAATAAAATCAAATTGCAGACCTGTGGGTGACAGAGTGTAGAAACCTGTCCCAAGGAAGCAGAAGTACAGTGACCAATAGCAAAAGAGGAGCCACAGTCACAATGAATATTACTGAATACTCTCCTGTAAAGGAGCAAAACCCTTAGCCAACCTCAGAGTTCACTGAGGAAGATATCGAGAAAATGGGGAACACAAAATTCAAAACACTTGTTATGAAACTTCTTATCAACAACAAGAATCATGTAATACTTTAATAGTTTAAGGAATTTAAGGAATATGTCACACTGGAAATGAATCAAATGAAAGCTGATATATATCAGAAATGAAAAATACAGTGGAGTGAATAAAAAGTACAGTGGAGAGTCTCCAAAATAGAATGAAGGAGGCAGAAGAAAGAATCTCAGAATTGGAAGATATTTCTTGTCACCAGGAGGAAACAAGCAAAAAGCTGGAAGCAGAGCTAGGTCAAGCTAAAAAAATATTTAAGAACTGAAAGACACTATTGAAAGGTCAAGTATAAGAGTTATGCGATTCCCAGAAGGTGCAGAAAGAGAAGTTGGGTTTAAAAATGTATTTATTGGGGCCCAGTGACACGGCCTAGTGGCTAAAGTCCTCGCCTTGAAAGCCCCGGGATTCCATTTGGGCGCCGGTTCTAATCCTGGCAGCTCCACTTCCCATCCAGCTCCCTGCTTGTGGCCTGGGAAAGCAGCTGAGGACGGCCCAAGGCTTTGGGACCCTCCACCTGCGTGGGAGACCTGGAGGAGGTTCCTGGTTCCTGGCATCGGATCAGCATGCACTGGCCGTTGCGGCGCACTTGGGGAGTGAAACATCGGACAGAAGATCTTCCTCTCTGTCTCTCCTCCTCTCTGTATATCTGACTTTGTAATAAAATAAATAAATCTTTAAAAAAATGTATTTAATGAAATAATCAGGGAAAATTTCCCTAATCTAGAGAAAGAATTGGGAAACAACATCCTGGAGGGCCACAGAACTCCCAACAGGCTTGACCAAAAGTGATCTTCACCATGACACATGATAATCAAGCTCTCTTCAATCAAACATAAGAAAAAGACCCTTAAATGTGCACATGAACAAATCAACTGACATATAAAGGAATGCCAATTAAATTCACAGGAGACCTCTCACAGGAAAACTCTGCAGGCCAGAAGAGAATGGAGTGACATATTCCAGATTCTAAAAGCAAAAAATAGTTAGCCCAGGATTACCCAGCATAACTTTCTGTTATCTTTGCAAATGAAATACAGTTCTTCCACAGTAAAAAGAATATACCTCTTTCAAAACTGCCCTACAAAGGGTACTTAAAGACGGTCTCTTGACAGAGAAGAGAAATAGCACCCACCAAAATCAAAGGCAAATGTGAAGAACATCTCAGTAAAATAACAACGGTAGACTAAATTAATGAACAACCCATTGCTAAAATGACAGAATCAAATTACCACCTATTCATATTAACCCTGAATGTGAATGGCTTAAACGCATCAATCGAATGTCATAGATTAGCAGACAGGAGTATAGAAACAAAACCCATCTATTTGTTGCCTGCAGAAGACATATCACCAACAAAGATTAACAGAAACTATATTATGGATTTTGATTTTTTTTAATTCCATCTCTTCAAAACACTTTTTCTTTCCCCTCATTAAATTCTTCAATGACTTATAGAACATACGATAGCATCATTTTGTTAAGGAATATTCTTGATTTTCTTTCTCTTCAACACATTGGTCATTCAGTAGCGTGTTATTTAACTTCATAGCATTGTTAATTTCTATTTCTTCCTGTTGATTTTGTATTGTGGCTTTTCATTTAAGCAGATGTATAGTAACTGTAATGGAGACTGTCTTATCCAGATGTGAGGATGCATTGCAGTATGCATCTCTACTTCCAAAGATGGACTCCCAATGAAACTGTTTACTGTATCTTGACAATAGGATGTGGGACTCTCTGCCATTGTCCATGCCCGCAAAGATGGACATATGACTGTTCATGAGAAACTGTGCTATAGTAATAATATAGTAGAACTTGTGGGAGGAGGGAATTTGGGGAGGGAGTAAGGGAAGTCCTAGGGCCTATGGAACTGTATCAGAAAATGATAACAATAATAGTAGTAATGATAAATGAAACTGTACAAGGAACTGTACATTCTTAGTTGGTGTAGAAATCAGAAATCAGTTTTGCTTTAGGTATGATGACAGGGAAGAGTCATACTGCTTGTTCCGTTTTCCTTCGTGGATATCTGCATGATTCATACATATGTGGCCTGGAACTTTTAAATTTATTTGAGTGGTAGAGTTACACACACCAGGGACGGGAGAGAGATCAATTGATTTTCCATGTCCCAAAATGACTGCAACAGCTATGTTTGGGCCAGGATAAAGTCAGGAGTCTGGGATTTCCTCCTGCTCCCCACACGGGTAGCAGGACCTCAAGCACTTGGGCCAGCATCTGCTGTCTTCCTAGGTACATTAGCAGGGAGCTGGATCAGAGGCGAAAGAGCTGGGACTAGAACTGGCAAGCTGTTATGAATGCTGGTCTCACAAGGGACCACGTAACTCGCTGTACCAGTGCTCACCCAAGAGGTTTGTTGATTTGAAAGGCAGAGTGACACCTCTTCCATCTGCTGGTTCACTCCCCCATGGTCTCAACTGCCGGGGCTGTTAGCATGGAGCTGGGCTGGAAGCAGAGTGGCTAGGATTCCAACGGGCATTCCAATATGGACCTGAGGTGCCAGGGCTTAACTCCTGTGCCACAACACCTGCTGGTAGTGGCTTTAACACAGACTTGATCTTGTCTCATGGCCAGACCTCATCATTCCATGGCTTTTGTAGATTTGCCTTTCCATGTCATTTGGGAGTCATTTCCTTGGTCATTGTTGGCATCTTATTTTTCCCCTGCCGTTCTTTCCACTGCATCTGTGTTGCTGTTTTGTACTGAGCCTGCACCTGCAGAGTTTGCTGTGGTGTTTCCTGCTTCTGTGTAAGCTGCTGCCTCGTGTGCCGGCTCTGCTGCCATCCTCCTCCTCTTGCTTGTGCTGAATCTGCTGCGGCTTCTCTTCCTCCTGCTACAGCTGCTGTGCAGCGCTGTTTCTGTTCCTGCTGCTGCCTCACCTGCTTTGGTCTCTGCTTTCCTGGTGCCTCTTCTGTGTTTTTTCCCCCTGCTGCTGTTGTCCCTACATTTGTCAGTTTCTCTTCCTCTCCTTCCTCCTCCTCCCCAGATAGGAGAGGCAGAGCTATCTGCCATCTGTTGATTCACTCCCAAAACTTCCAGGACAGCTGGGGCTTGGTCTCCCTGGAGGGCAACAGCAACTCAGTTACCCTGACTGCCTCCCACAGACTGCATGGCAAGGAGTTGAGACCAAGTGCTGTAGGACATGGACACCGTAACCACTAGCTCCCCTAATTCTTTTTGGCACACATTTGATTCTTGTAAAATATGCTTTCAGGGAAAATGCAGATGTTGGATTCCTTCATCCTCAGTTTAGGATTCCTGGTGACAGAAAGGAGGATCAGCCATTCGCTTCAGCAGGAGGTAAGTTAAGAAACGGGAACCCTACTCCACTGCTGGTGGGGCTGCAGGCTGGTACAGCCTCTATGGAAATCAGTATGGAGAATATTCAAACAACTCAAATTCAACATACCGTATGATCCAGCAATAGCACTCCTAGGAATATATCCAGAACACTTGTTCTATGAGAAACCAACATGCACTCCTATGTTCATAGCAGCACAATCAGTAATCGCAAAAACATGGAAACAACCAAAATGCCCATCAACAGAGGATTGGATAAGAAAGCTATGGTTCATCTACTCCATGGAATACTACTCAGCTATTAAAAAAAACAAAATGCAGTTCTTTGTGGCCAAATGGGCCAAACTGGAAACCATAATGCTAAGGGAAATGAGCCAATCCCAAAAGGTTAAATACCACATGTTTGCCTTAATTTAAGATGATATGATGTTAAGTATAACATGTTATGTTTTGAATGTTATATGTTGTGTATAAACTAAAATTGAAGTATAGGTGAGGTGGTCACAGAAGGTGGCTGGGAACCCGCATTTACTTTTAACATATTGGTTACTCATTAATATGTCAATTAATTCCATAATGATGTAAATTTTTGCTGATGGTATGTTGGAGCTTTCAATTGACTGGGATGATGCTCTGCTGGCTCTGTCATCAGACCAGAGAGGGTATACCTAAGAAGCCGTTGAACTTGACGGGACAATAAGATGCTGGACTCTATGTTTGGTATACGCTTGCAATGGGGAAATCTCAACTGAACTTGAGCTGTGGTTATGCAACAAGGTGGAGGAATCCACCATGGTGGGAGGGTTTGGGGAGGGGTGGGGAGAACCCAAGTATCTATGTAATTGTGTCACATAATACAATGTAATTACTGAAGTTAAACAATAAATAATTAAAAAAAAAAAAGAAAGAAACTAGACAACAAGTGCTCCAGCAGCTTCCAAGAAACTTACGCATGGGTCTCTGTTTTCTTTCTTTCCTGTGAATGCCTTCCCCAATTCTGAGAAGGCCGTGAGGACTTTGAACTTCATTTTGCAAGCTGTACCTCGGGAAGAGAGAAAAAGCCTCCCCTTGTCAGAAAGCATATGTCATCTTAAGTGGCTTTAGCCTCAAGTATGTGGTGTTGTTAAGAGCAACACTCTTGTGGTGGTGTTGGTTCAACCTTTCTTCTCACGGATGAGTGCAATCATTCGTGGTTTCGGTGAAGGCTCAGTGCACCTGCCGTGTGTGCTAGATAACGCGGGAGGACCGAGGAAGAGGCAGACTGACTGTGTTCTTGTTTCTTTATGGGTTGTTTGAATTTTTTAAAATAGATTTAATTGTTATTGGAAATCCGGATATATAAAGAGGAGGAGAGACAGAGAGGAAGATCTTCCATCCAATGATTCACTCCCCAGGTGAGCCACAATGGCCGGTGCGCACCGATCCGATGCCGGGAACCAGGAACCTCTTCCGGGTCTCCCACGCAGGTGCAGGGTCCCAAAGCTTTGGGCCGTCATCGACTGCTTTCCCAGGTCACAAGCAGGGAGCTGGATGGGAAGTGGAGCTGCTGGGATTAGAACCGGCACCCAAATGGAATCCCGGGACTTTCAAGGCGAGGACTTTAGCCGCTAGGCCACGCCGCCAGGCCCGGGTTGTTTGGATTTTACAAGGCAAGGTGAAATGCTTTATTAGACCATCCGTGATTTTTTTCCTTTTGTGTATGTGAGCTCACTCAGTGACTGGGAAGAATGTTGACAGTGCAAGTCCTGGGGCCAGACTGCTTGGCTTCCAATCCTACCTTTGCCACTTCCGTGGGTGGAGTGCAGCTTGAACATTGTCCTTCATGCTGCTTACCTATAGACTGGGGTTTGCAGTAACTTCCCAGTGAAGTTCTTGTGAAGGTCAAGTGAGACAGTCTTACAGTGGCCAGCGGGATGCTTTGCGGAGAGCATGGACTCTTAGGTTACCAGCTGTTCGCCACCCCAACAGGCCATGGAGTTTGCATTGCTTTGAAGTGGTGGAATTTTGGGTGACCTCGCTGTGCCTGCATAGTCATTGCAGTGTGAAATTTGGAAGGAAGGATGTCATGTGTGACTGCAGAAAGAGCAAATTTAGCACAATATTGTGAAATGTGATTTTAAATGCCTGACAGTGGCAGTCCAACATTTATTGGCTGGGCAGCTGTTACTGGTGAGTTTACCATAGTGTACAGGTGGTGACCAATGATCACCAATGCATTGATGTCATGTTTAACCATGTCACTCATCATTTCTGCACTGGACTTCTCCTAAAAAATAAAACAAACAAAAACACCTTTTTTTTTTCATTTGACACAGTGAAATCACTATCTTCAATGTGTTTAGAGTTAATATTGATGTTCTGATATCTAATATGTTGAGATTGGAAGATCTCATGTTTTCTGATGTTTTCTCAATTTTCAAATCACAATCCTATGGTCATGCTGCCTTCTTATCTGTGTGTTCAGGAAAGTCTGGACTGTTCTGGACTTTCAGGCACAAGTGAGACCTGCAAGTGTAAAATGAAGTGGTGCTGTTTTAGGGCTGTTTGTTGAGTAGCAACAGATCAATCCACGTATGAGAAACTAGGCTATCACAAGATGTTGCAATAAATCTCTTCTTTAAAATGGGAGTTACTGTAACATGGAAGACAGATTAGTGTCACAGTTGTTAAACTTGACTTGAAATTCTTGATTATATGCAGGTACTTTAAAAGCTTGTGGAAAATGGAATTTAAAAATAGAATGTGTTTTGTTGTGAAAATCTGGAAATTCCATGCATGAATTTTCTTAGAGATTAATTTGTTTATTTGAAAGTTACATAGAAAGAAACACACACACACACACACCTCTTCCATCCACTGATTTCTCTTCCCACATGGCCACAACAGCTAGGACTGGGCCAGGCTGAAGCCAAGAGCCAGAAGCTTCTTCCAGATCTCCCACATACATAGCAGGGGCCCAGGCACTTGCGGCATCTTCTGCTACTTTCCCCAGACGATCAGTAGGGAGCTGGAGGTTAAGTGGAGCAACTGAGACATGAACGGGTTCCCATAAGGATGCTATACTGCCGGCAATGGTCTTTACCCACAGTACCACAGCACCATTTCCACAGAATTTTGTAACAGGCACTTTTTTGCAAACTTTAAAAAATATATACATTTTTTGAGAGATTAATCAGTGTTCCATCTGCTAATTTATTCCCAAAGTTTGCAATGACCAGGTCTGGAATTTTGGTTTGCTACAAGAGTGTCAGGGGCCCAAGTCATTGGGTCACTTTCTGCTGCTCTGCTAGGCGCTTTAGCAGGAAGCTCGATTGGAAGTGGGGCAGCTAGGACTCAACCTGGTGTCACAGGTAGCAGCTTAACCTGCTGTGTCATAATGCCAGCCCTGCTTCTGGTGAACTTTTTAGACAACTTTCCATATGCAAGAATCTCTTTTTGCAGCCAAGTAAACCTACCCTTTAGTTCTGTTTTCCACCAACTTTTAGGAGTAACCTCATCCAGTGAGAGACTGTGTTCGTTACAGTTTTGACATTACAGTCAGTGAGGGGAATTTGAAGTCATTTCAAACGTACAGATTGATTTTAAAAATATTGTCAGCATGATACACTTGATGTAACTTTGCCACTTGATGTACCTGTCAGTAAATGTGGTTGATTTAAATGTTTCAGGAAAGACTTTGCAAGGACCATCATAACTGTGGGTGGTAAGAATGTAAATATTTACTATATTAAATATTGGGCCCTGGAGGGGATTTTCTAAGCATTTGGGACCCAGGGAGAAGGAAGGATGAATCATGGTCAAACTCTGAAAAGAGGTATTGAGATTTGATTTTCAATTTATTTTGAGAGGTACAGACCGAACACTGTAAAGAATAATTAGGAATTGCATATTTATTCACCATGCAACTTTGTTAAATTTTAGTATGTTGGCACATCTACCGTAAATACTCTTTTTGAAAACAAATGGAGTCAAAATGAAGAAGAGTGCCCTGTGTCCTTGTTCCCAGGCCATTTCTTTTCTCCTTGACTCACAGTTTCCATGTCTAAGCAACTTTTTCTAAATTTTGTATTTTCATAAGCGCTGAAAATTTTATTTTTTAAATTTAAATTTTAAAAATTAGTTAAAAACACAATTTTAAAAAATGCTTGAGAGACAGAGACAGAGAGCTCCCATCCACCAGTTTATTCCTCAAGTGCCCACCTCAGCCAGAGCTGGGAAACAGAAACCCAGTCTGGGTCTCCTGTGTGTGTGTGGCCGGGACCTCGTCCCTTGAACCGTCACCTCCTGCCTCCCAGGGTTGCGTTAGTTGGAAGTTGGAATCAGGAGCAGAGTTGGAATACAAACCAAAACACTGCAAATCAGATATGGGTATCCCAACAGTGACTTAACCAGGCCAGGTGCCTTGGCCCTTAATGTATATAAGTACCGGCCTATGGAAAGTATTTTGCTCTATGCAGTTTTAGAGTCCATTGTGAATATCATAAGTAACCTTAGAATTTTATTTTTTAAACAAATATTTTATGGCTATTTTGATGAACTTTCTTTGAATTAAAAAAATATTTATTTTTTTAATTTGAAAGGCAGATTTTGGGCCTGGCGCCATGGCCTAGTGGCTAAAGTCCTCGCCTTGAGCGCACTGGGATCCCATATGGTCATGGGTTCTAATTCCAGCAGCCCTGCTTCCCATCCAGCTCCCTGCTTATGGCCTGGGAATGCAGTCAAGGACGGCTTCTGCTAGAGAGCCAGAAGAAGTTCCTGGCTCCTGGCTTCGGATCAGCACCGCACCGGCCGTTGTGGCTCACTTGGGGAGTGAATCATCAGATGGAAGATCTTCCGCTCTGTCTCTCCTCCTCTCTCTATATGTCAAACTTTGCAATAAAAATAAATAAAAATTAAAAAACATAGATTTTTATAGAGGGAAGGAGAGACAGATCTTCCATCCACTTGTTGCAACAGCTGGAGCTGAGCTGATCTTGAGTTAGGAGCCAGGAAGGACTTCCGGGTCTCCCATGTGGGTGCAGGGTCCCAAGGATTGGGCCATCCTCCACTGCTTTCCCAGGCCATAAACAGGAAGCTGGATCAGAAGTGGAACAGCCAAGAAATGAATCAGTGCCCATGTGGGATGCCAGTGGCAGCAGGCAGAGGATTAGCCGCCAGTGTTGCCATTGTGCCAGCCCTTTCCTTTAAAAATTTTAAATGTATCTAACATAAAACCACAAATATTATTCATTTATATGTTGTTGACATCTTTTAGATTTCTCTCCCAGGATTTGTCAGTTACAGCTTGCCTGGGGGTCCCACCCCAGGATACGTTCTGCTGTTAGTTTGTGTGGCATGAAGCGACCAAGATGGGACTTGTCAGAGCAAGCACCGTCTCTGGGACTCCTTTGTTGTGTCGTTTGTCCAGAGTGACCCATGTCTGCTGTGTGTTCATGTCCAGATTACGACCAGCAGGTTGCAGCTTCCGAAACCTTGTGTAGGTTGACAACTAGAACAGCGAGGGAGGAACTTGCCAAGCAGTGGTTTGAGGATAACGTCATTGCGGAAGCTTTCAAAGACATTAAGGATCAAGAATTTGAGATGGTGAGAGTTCTGCCCTAACAGTGAACAGTTGCGAAGTCTCCCCTGAGTTCTTGGCAATGAGTTGGGCTTAGGGAGGAATTTTTTCCTTCCATTTATATGATTTCACTGAAATTGTTAAACTCCCTGTTTTCCAAGGAAAGGGATCCATCAATACAAACAGGGATGGTACAGACTACAGACAAAGTGATTTTCATGGATCAAGCAAAAAATGTTTTGTTTTCAATGAGGAGAGCAATTGTAAATGGACATGTAGGGCCCAGTACGGTAACCTAATGGTTAAATCCTTGGCTTGAAAGTGCCGGGATCCCATAAGGGCACTGGTTAGTGTCCCAGCTACTCCACTTCCCATCCAGCTTCCTGCTTATGGCCTGGGAAAGCAGTCAAGGATGATCCAAAGCCTTGGAACCCTGCATCAATGTGGGAGACCTGAAGGAAATTCCTGGCTCTTGGTTTTTGATTGACTCAGCTCCGGCCATTGGGACCACTTGATGAGTGAATCAGTGGATGGAAAATCTTTCTCTCTGTCGCTTCTCTCGTATATTTACCTTTCCAATAATAAATAAATAAACAAATAAATAAATAAATAAATAAATAAATAAATAAAAATAGTAACAGTAAATGGACTTGTAGGGGGATGGGGAACTGGAGAAGTGGTGACAGGCTCCCATGGGTGGTGACAGGCTCCCATGGGTGGGGCTAGCTCTGGTGGCCAAGTCATGTGGGGTGGTTGTGTTGTGCTGTCCAACCACCATCTGTATGTAGAGGAAAGGTTATTTTCAGGGTCTTCTCTATACTTCTGGCTCACCTTGATTTTGCCTTTGAGTGGCACAGAAGTAGCTTATGGCTTTTGTGTGTATCTGTCTTCAGTCTCACATGGCTAAAATATATCCTCTTCTCTTTAAAAAAAACCAAGAAAAAAAACACCTAAAGCTGCTGCTTTTAGTATAAGGCAAAACCTTAGTAACAGCATCTAGACTAAAAGTACCCTTCTGGGCAAAAGCTACACAGCCAGAGTTTTCTCCTTTTAAGATTTATTTATTTTTATTGGAAATGCACGTCAGATTTTACAGAGAAGTGGAGAAACAGAACGATCTTCCGTCTGATGGCTCAGGCCCCAAGTGGCCACAATGGCTGGAGTTGAGCCGATCCAAAGTCAGAAGCCTGGAGCTTCTTCCAGGTCTTCAGTGTGAATGCAGGTCTCGAGGCTTCGGGTCATCCTCCACTGCTTTTCAGGCCCCAGGCAGAGAGCTGGATGGGAGGAAAGTGGAGCATGTGGAACATGAACCAGCGCTCATATGGGATCCCTGTGCTGGGAAGGTCAAGTTTTAGCCATGGAGCCATCACTCTGGGCCTCAGGATTTTCTAACATCTAAATGTTTCTATTTTCTCAGGCTCTGAGCCCATTGCCAGCATTCCCTGTGGTCTAGGTGGAGCTGTTGACGTCATGTCAGGGCTATCCCAAGCTTGCCTTTGAGTTCCAGCTACCTGATTTAGAGAAATAGAAAGGTCCTGCACTCCCGTGGGCTTCTGGCATGAATTTCTTCTGTTTCACTGGCACATTTGCTGTGAAAGGGAAGAAAATACAGGATCCGTTAATTATCTAGCTTCTGAAATTGTCTCCCCTGGAGGCACCCAGCTCTTAGTTGGGCCACTCATCCTTGAAAGGCTCACCCTGCTGGGGTCTGGCAGGAAGTGCTGATTCTCTTGTTGCTTCTTCTGGCTCAGTGACATACAAATGTGCAGATAACTTCAGAAACTCCCAAGTATTCCTCAGTTGCCACCCTCACAGTCAGAGGAAGGGAATCTGCTTGTGGCCTGAGCCTCTTTCTCGTGGCAAAGAATAGTTAAGATGATCCCGAACCCTTATGCAGCATCATGATGTTACTGGATGTAGTTGGGCAGGAGCCCATACTGACCTGTATGTGCTGGTCAGGGTAGTATTAAATAAGATATATACATATATTTTTAATGAAAACATTTGACTTGTTTTGTAGGATAGTCGCTGTTTTCTCAATCTCCTGAATGACAGACTTGGTGACCGAAAGAGGTAAGACAGCTTCTTCAGCATGGTTCCCTTGCTTCTCGGTGTCCTGGCGATGTCGGCTGTGTTTACAGCTTGTCTGGGATCTGTGAGTGTCTTTCAAAATGAGCTCTGTTGGTCTTTAGCACACTTGTTTGGTTTGGGACATTTCTGAAACAATACTCTCCAGCAAGTCCGGAGATTTTTAAGAGGAGTGGTTGTTACACACATGAGCTCATCAGAGATAAGTGTGTTATGGACAGTTGAGTTTCTTCTTTTTTTTTAAAGATTTATTTTATTTTTATTACAAAGTCAGATATACTGAGAGGAGGAGAGATAGAGAGGAATTGGAGCTGCCGGGATTAGAACCAGCGGCCATATGGGACCAAGGTGAGGACCTTAGCCACTAGGCCACACTGCCAAGCCCAACAGTTGAGTTTCTGGTGTGAACATATTTGCTAATTTCTTTCTTTAGGAATTCTGCCAAGTGCTTTGGTGGAGGTATAGAGAATCACTAAATGTAATTCAGAGTCTACCAGGTGGGCATTTAAAAACTGTTTATGCATCCCATTTGTACATTTGAACCCCCCACACTGTACCAAGAAATTCAACAGCATATCCTAGTTATAAATATTCTTGTGTCTGTGGGTTGTGGCTGGGATAATCCAAGTTTCACATTGTAACTGTGATGGTCTCTTCCAGGGTTTATTCATTTCCATGTATTGCCGCATTCGCTGATGGATGTGAGGTAGATTTGCCCTGCCTGGGGGTTGGGAGGGTGCTGGATGGTGAAACCCAGTTCTGTTCAATTTTGCTGTCATTCTCAAGAGACTTTTTGAAAAGAATACTAACATCTCCAAGTAGCTTCAACTCTGAGACCATGCCTGAGGGCTCCATGGTTACTCCTGACAAAAAGGGGGACTTGGGGGTTCATAATGTACCCATGAAGCCAGCTGCTTGTTTCATTTTACCCTCCTCAAGGGAAAGATTATACAGGAAGCAAGAGGTGGTACCCTCGCCTCTTTCCTTCCAGTTGAACTTTCCTCTTCTTTCTCCAACAACAGGGGCCACACTCTTTCCTTTCTCTCTGTCTTCATAGAGTACAGGCTGTGCAAGTACAGACACCTGACAAAGGATGTGCCAGGACAGCTCAGGATGTTGTGGGCACACGGACAGCACTTTCATCCTTCCGTTGTAAGATCAGATTCTTTTCACCCTCCTCTTTGGTTTCTAGACAAACACAGGGTCCTTCCTGTCACAGTGCTCACGAACCCATCATCTCAGTGTCAGGATGAGACCTGAGAGTTTGGTCCCTTGGCGCAGCCTTCAGGGTGTTCGCATGCACCGTGTCCTTGGTTTGGGTCCAGCATGCCTTCCTGGGACTGTAGACCCACGCTTGCTGGCACATTCCTTCTGTCTAGAGCAGATTCTTGGAGTCTCAGTCCTGCTACCAAAGTCTGTCTATTTTATTTCCCCTTAGGTTACTGTGAGAATTCTGCTCTTTGTGGATTTTCTTTGCAATTTTCCAACAGCTTCTATCAGGGCCCTTGAACTTCACCTTATCCTAGCTTCTAGAATATGTATGGTGGGCTAATACCTTCGTCTAACTCTGTGGCTATTAAAAACTAGGCGCCCATGGTGGTGCCCATGTCCAAGAAGTACTATCTTCTGGGAAAGTAGTGAGTCTGTAGTCTGTGTCCCATAGGTGGGCACAAAAGCTGTACATTGTCAGCCCTCTCTGTCTGCAGGCTGGCAGCCACGGGTTCAGCCCACTGCAGATGGAGTGTTATAGGTTGTTGCTGATATGTCCTATATAGTTAGACATTGCAATGATGGTTGCATCTAGGTTGAGTGTGTACTGATTTTTGCCTCATCATTATTTTCTTAAAAATACAGTATTTACTTAGTGTTTACATTGTCATAGGAACTATAAATAATCTAGAGATGGCTTAAAGTATGATAGAAGGCTATATAACTAAATAGTTATATAGTATATATATATTATATATATAGTTTGTTTATTTTAAAGCTGCATTGAGAAATGGAGAGACTGAGATAGAGCTTTATCAGCAGATTCACTTTCCAGATGGCCTCAGGGGCCTCAGTGGCTAGAGTTGGGCAAGGCTGAAGTCAGGGGAGGAGAGAGCTCTCCCATTTGGATGGGTCACCCGCTGCTACTTTCCCCATACCATTAGAAGGGAGCTGGGTCAGAAGTGGAGTAGCCGGGACAAACCGATGCCCATGTGGATGGCAGCATCCCAGACGGTAGCTTTGCCCACTGTGCCACAATGACAATTCCAAGTGCCATTTTATTTAAGGAACTTCAATGTCTGCAGATTTCAGGTTCTGAAGGGACATCAGAACCAATCCCTGGGGGCTATCGAAGGGCAGCTGTTAAATGCTTCTTGAGGTTTGTCTGGGAGGCAGTAGAGACACTGTATTAGTGCTGGGTATGGAGAAGTAGCGCGTTACCTTGGGAGGCAGAGGCCGAGATGGTGACTGTTTCTATATCATCGTAATCTCTGAATCATCATCAGAACCAAGTGGTGGGCATGCAGGCAGCATGGCTCAGCTAAAGTCCCTGAGCCTCAGGAGTGAGGTTGTAAAGATGGATGGAAACCTGATGTACTGAATACATCTGCTCTTCGACAAAATCTGCAAAAAGCCAAATCCTACCTCAAGTGAAAATAATTGCCTGACCAGCAGTAGATCCTCTTCTAGGCTCAAAGTGATGTGCTGCAGGCTGCTGTCCACGTCTTCTTTTTGAAAGGAAGTTTCCTGTATTTGAAAGGCACAGAGAAGGAGACACCTGCTGTCCCCTTCCACCCCACACACATACTCTCTGTGTCTCCTCTGCTGATTCACTTCCCAAATGGCCACAACAGCCAGGGCTGGGTCAGGCTACAGTCAGAAGTTGGCAGTTCCATCCTGGTCTCCCATGTAGTTAACAGGGGCCCAGGCCCTAGGTTTTTGTCTGCTTTCAACAGCAGGAAGCTGGATTGGAAGTGGAGCAGTCAAGCACTCTGATTGGGATGCTTGGGTCCCAATCAGAGATTTACCTTGTTTTTACACAAGTTTTTACACAAGTTTTTCCAAGTGCAAGACAGAGTCCAGGATGGGGTCCTAGGGACGCCATTTGTTATCACCTTCATGGCAAGACCCGAAAGCACCAGCAAACTGCCACATGTTGTTGTGGGTGCCTGAGGCAGAGCCCTGGAACTCATGGAGGAGACATGGAGACACTGTCAGTTGACAAAGAATCCACAGCAGAAAGAGGAGCAAAAGACATCAGCTGCTGTGACTCGAAAGGGAATGTCCACCTGGCCACAGAGACACCCCTTAGGGGAGAGGGCAACTAGGAGAGCCCCTGAGAGCCCCAGCAATCCTAGCTAGGGGAGGGATCTGCAGTCACACAGACACCAAGTCCTGCCAGCAGAGCCACATGGGACCTCTGCCCTAGAGGAGGAACTGCATCTCCCTCTGCTCTTGAGACACATTTTCGTATTATCTTGTAGAAAGGCATCACTAATAGAGTTCTTGCCACTCTAGGAGGATAAAGGCCCTGGCAAATCCTTGAGCCTGGGCTGCACAGACATCCCAGTAAAATAGCACAAACGGTGATCCCCTAGACTCCAGCCCCCAAAGTGTGCTGTGCTACCAGGGACATGTGTCTGAGAACAACAGGGGGATGAACTCCCAAGACTTTAGAGGTAAGACCACCTGCCCAAGCAGAACGGGGGCCCATTCCACCTCCACACTCTCCTTCCCCCTGCGGTGGCACATGGCACTGTGGGGAAGTCTGCTTTCCCATTGAACTTGGGGCACGTACTACTGTGACTGTTCTCTACCCTCCAGCGCTTTGATTGGTACAAAGAGCCATACAGTCCTTGAGAACTCTTGGCCAACCCTCCTGCAACCCCAGGCCACCACTGGGGCCTACCTACCTGCTGGAACTGACGTGAGAACCCCATAGCCCTGTAGCCATTGATGACAGTGGAAGGAGTTAGGGGAATCCATACCTCAGCATCCAGCTGGAACTGAAAAGTCAATCAACTGGTACCCAATGATGCATCTGCAGGAAGCAGATTACCTTTAGTAATCAAAGAGACAGGCAAGATGGCAGAATAGGGTAAGGACATGTTTAAACAGATGGAGAATCAGTAGCCAGGGTAAAGAAGATAGGCCACAATCCCGGGTAATAGGAGAGGACAGGCCAATGGCAGAGAGACACCTGGAGATCCATGGACATGGGGAAGCAGCAGAGACGATGGAGCAGTGGTTGGCACCAGTGATTGAAGCTCCACTGGCGGCCAGTTGGAAGGCAAGTTCACCAGGAACTCAAGAGGAGAACTCAGGCATAGAACTACCCATCCTGCTGATTTGCTTGATCCGACCACAAGCAGAAGCAGAGTGACAGAGCCCAGGCAAGAAGGTACAGGAACAGGGTCGCTTTCATGGCTCAGACATGTACCAGAGCCACATGGAGTATGATTTTGTGTTCTGAGGAAAAGGCTTTGGGGTGGAGGAACAACAGCTGTGCAGTTGCTGAGCCAGGAGGGAATTCACTCTGCACTCAACACATTGCACTGGTCCCTCAGGGAAATGGTACCAACTTGGCATCCTACAGGTTCTACTCAAGATAAGTCAAGGTGGCCTTCAGGCCCAATAGCCAGGAGGCCCAGAACTCTCATCAGGCGCCATTTTGTGTACTAAGGTAAAGGTTGTGGGGCAGAAGGAACTGTAGTGAGCTGCACAGGCACACAGCCGGGAAAGAACTCACTTCTGGCTCAGTGCATTGCGCTGGTATCACAGAGAAAATTGCACCAACTTTGCATCTTACAGGTTCCAACCAAAATAGGTCCAGGTGGCCCTCAGGCCAACAGCTTCCAGCAAGACTAGCATCCAGTGATGTAGGACAGCTGGTGTCTCCCTAATGCCAGGCATTGCTTGAGCCAGGAGTGGGAGAAAGATTATACAGGATATGGCAAATGGTGCAGCCACAGCACAGGATCACATGGGGTTGAAAGTGGTGAGCCAGGAGTTGGGGCCATGAAGACCATGGTAAAAGCCTAAAACAAGAGTCCAGGACCGATACTTGCTGTAGAGAGTGGCACAAGTGACTGCAAACAAAGAACCAAATACCAAACTCAATTAGTAAACTCCATCTGTAGTTCAGTGGGCTACACAGTTTAGTAACGGGCCCTAAGGAGAGGAATCTTCCATCCAGAATAGCAATGACCAAGAGCAAAAGAGGAGACAGACACAGTGAATATTACTGCTGCTTCCCCTGCAAAGGAGCAAAAGCCTTTGTTGATCTCAGAGTTAACTGAGGAATACATCAAGAAAATGGGGGATAAAGAATTTTAAAAACTTGTTATGAAACTTCTTAATGAGAAGCACATACAGGAGTTGAATGAATTTAAGAACTATAGGTCACACAGGAAATAGCAATACTGAGACAAAGTCAAGCCGAATTATTTGAAATGAACACGATGGAGCAAGTTAGAAATTCAGTGGAAAGCCTCAGTGATAGAATGAACAAGGCAGAAGAAAGAATCTCAGATTTGGAAGACGTTTCCTCCAAAATGGGGAAATACTTGAAAAGCTGGAAGAGGAGCTGAGTCAAGCTAAGGAAAGTATTCAAGAATTAGGTGGCACTATTAAATGACTGAATATAAGACATATGGGAGTTCCAGAAGGCACAGAAAGAGAGGCTGCATTAAAAAATATATTCAATAAAATAAGGGAAAAATTCCCTAATTTGGAGAAAAAATTGGGAAACAACATTCAGAAGAAGAACAGAATTCCCAGGGGGTTGACAAAAAGCAATCTTTGCCATGACACATGATAATCAAGCTTTCTTCAGTTGAACACAGGGAAAAGATACTTAAATATGCATGTGAAAAAGATAGTAACATTAAAAGGATCCCCAATCAGATTTCCTGCTGACCTCTCAAACTCTACAGGCCAGAAGAGAGTGAAGTGACATATTCCAGATTTTAAAGGGGATAAATTATCAACCCAGAATAACTTATCCAGCAAAGTTTTCCTTTGTCTTTGAAATCAAGTTAAATTCTTCCACAGTAAAGAAAAGCTCAAAGAATTTGCCTCTTTCAGACCTGCCCTACAAATGATGCTTAAAGATGTTCTCTTTATAGAGAAAAGGAATAACACCTACCAAAACCAAAGGCAAATGTGAAGAACATCCCAGTAAAATAACAACAGAAGAGTAAATCAAATAATGAACAACCGTTGCTGAAATGACAGGATTGAGTTACCACCCATTCATATTAACTCTGCATGTAAATGGCTTAAACCCAACAATCAAATGTCATAGATTAGTAGACTGGATTAAAAAAAACAAAATCCATCTATTTGTTCCCTACAGGAGAAACATCTCACTAAAAAAGGCAGAAACAAAGTGAAAGAAAAAGATATTCCAGGTAATGGAAAAAAGAGTTGATGTAGCAATTTTTCTTCATTTTTTTAAAGATTTATTTTCACTGGAAAGGCATATTTACAGAGAGAAGGAGAGACAGACAGATCTTCCATCTGCTGATTCACTCTCCAAGTGGCCACAATGGTCAGAGCTGAACCAATCTGAAGCAAGGAACCAGGAGCTTCTTCCAGGTCTCCCAATAGGGTACAGGCTCCCCAGGCTTTGGGCCGTCCTCAACTACTTCCTCAGGCCACAAGCAGGGAGCTTGATGGGAAGTGGGGCTGCCTGGATGTGAACCAGTGCCATTATGGGATCCCAGTATGTGCAAGGTGAGGACATTAGACACTAGACTACCATGCCAGGCCCTGCTGTAGGCATCCTTATGTTAGATAAGATAAACTTTGACGTGAAAAAATAACCAAAGAGATGAGCAAGGACACCACATAGTGATCAGAGATTGTGTTTTCAGCAGGAAGAGATCACCTTACTTGTTTCTTAGCATGTTTTTATTTTCAACTCTAATTTGACTTGGTTTTTCTCTCTTACTTTTCTTTGCTAGTCTGGCTTAGAATTTGTTTTGCTCATCTTCTTAGAAAGTGGGTCTTTCTTGTTGCTATTTGTAGTTTTTTAGTTTTAATTCCGTTATTTTTGCTGTGATTATCATTTCATGCTTTTCACTTTTTCTCATTAAGTCCTTGAGATGCATTAGTAGATCATTTATTTGAGATGCTTCTGTTTTTTTGTAAGCACCTGATGTTATACGTATCTTAGTACTGTTTTCGCTACATCTCATGGGTTTTGATTTTTTTGTTTTCATTTCTTCAATTTTTTTTCCTTAGTAATTTTCTCAGTGACACATAGGGCATACAGTAGCATTATTTGCTTCAAAGGTTTTTGATTTTTGTTTCTTCAGTGACACATTGGACATTCAGTATCACGTTATTTAACTCCATGTTGTAAATTTTCTGTTTTTCTTCCTGTTGATTTTGTTTTGTGGCATTGCATTTAAGGGGATGTACAGTAACTGTGTAATGGAGATTATGATACGTAGATGTGAAGAAACAATGCAGTGTGCATCTCTACTTCCAAACCAAAGATGGACTTCCATTGAAATTGTGTTATATATGTATATATGAAACTGATATATATGCATATATATATGCAATAGGATGCTGGACTCTTTGTCATTGCCCATACCTACAATGTCGGGATATGCTTAAATGGTGGAATGATGGACTTATGACTGTTTATGAAGGACTGTACTATTGTAATAATATAAGGGAAATCAGTAGGGTCAAAGGGCTTTAAGGAGAGACAACATGAAATTTCAGAGTCTGTGGAACTGCATCATAAAATAATCATTTAAAAAATATGAAAAAAGCCAAAGAGACACTGGATTCATCAGATATGCAAGTATCAACAGAGGGGTGAAGGAGAGAATGATGCGTCCGCTGGTGCATGGTAATGTTCTAGTAGTGTCAGACGCCAAAGAAAAGGAGGTTGAGGGAATAAATATTTGATTCAAAACTTTCAGGGGAGTGACTATAGGGATAGTCAGAGGTTCAAGAGGTACAGAGAGTTTACTGAAATGAGGCGGACAATGCAGGGTACGAATGAGATTTCACAAAAAGTTGTTTGAAAAGGAACCAGACTAAAATCTGGGACATAGAGATCTCAATAAAGTAATGAAAGCCTGAACAACAGACTGGATCAAGCAGAGGAAGAATGCCAAAGGTCTTATTTCAGACAAAATGACTTTAGTAAGACAAAACTGTGTTTAAGAACTGATTTAGTAGTGGTATATGAGAACGACTAAAAAATGTAAAACAATTGCAGCAGTTGCTTCATTATTCTTCCTAATCAGCAGACAGAAAAACATGGCAGAAACCTACAAGGTTGTGCTTTGGTGGAAAAATTACATTTGGCGATAGCCTCATTTGGTAAACTTGTCCATCTTGACATGTTTCTTGTTTGGAGAAAGTAACTGAGGGGGCTGGCATTGTGGTGCAGCATCAAGCCACTGAGTAACCCTAACCCTGCAACACTGTCCTTTTGTGGCAGTGCCGGTGTGCGTTCTGGCTGTCCTGGTTCTGTCCAGCTCCCTGTGGATGTGTGTGGGAAAGCAGCGGGAGGTAGCCTGAGTGTGTGGCCCTTGCCGTCCGTGTAGAAGGCTGAGAAGGAGTTCTAGGCTCTTGGCTTGGCTTCTGCTTGCTTTCGCCCTGAACATGGTAGTCATTTAACCAGCAGATGGAAAATTGTTCAAAGAAATAGAAATAAAGTCTTTAAAAAATTTATTTACATCTGTATTTGAATCATTTCCTGGAGTTGTACAGTATTTTTGTTTTAGTCTTTTTTAACACTGTTGTGGTTTCATGTATTTTCATAAATCAGGCACACATTAAATTGACTTAATAATACCTCAGAATGTTTATAAAAGAATTTAAGGATTACAGCAAACCCGTTGCGGCTCACTTGGGGAGTGAATCATCGGATGGAAGATCTTCCTCTCTGTCTCTCCTCCTCTGTGTATATCTGGCTGTAATAAAATGAATAAATCTTTAATAAAAAAGTATAAACAGAGATAGATGAGCTCTTGCCATGGAAGACTCAGGAGGAAGATTCCAGGACCTTCGAAATTGACCAATAGATTCAAAAATATAACCCCTGATTCAAATCATTGAAGGTGGGCCCAACGCAATAGCGTAATGGTTAAAGTCCTCACCTTGCACGCTCCGGGATCCCATAAGGGTGCTGGTTCTAATCCCGGCAGCCCAGCTTCCCATGCAGCTCCCTACTTGTGGCCTGGGAAAGCAGTGGAGGACAACCCAGATAAGTATATTGCAACTTTACTGATATCATTATTTACTGAGGAAATCTAGGTTAAAACTGTAATGAGAGGCACTACACACCTACTAGACTGGCTGAAATTAGATTGTGCCAAGCACTGGTAAAAATGTAGAGCAGTTTAGATACTTCTAGCAGTTTCTTAAAATGTTAGATTTTTAGCAACCCTTTGACTCGTTGAGCTGTTCTCATCCTAGGTGTTTTCCCAAGAGAAATATCAGTGTGTCCTTACAAAGGCATGAATGTTTATCGCAACTTTATTTGTAATAGCTCCGAACTGGAACAAACCTAAATGTACATCAATAGATGACATACGGACGCACTCTGACATATCCACACATTGGAATGCCACATAGCAATGGAAAGGAATGGGCCCACCATTGAGGCATAGCTGGGCATGGTGCCACCTGTGATGATGCCAGCATCCAACATGACACATGTTAGTCCTGGCTGCTCCACCGATCCAGATCCCTGCTGGTGGCCTTGGGAGAGTAGGTACAGGATGGCCCATGTGTTTGGGTCCCTGCTTCATATGGGAGACCCTGATGAAGCTCCTGACTTCTGCCTGTGGTCGGGTCTAGTCTGCCTGTTGCAGCTAGCTGGGCTGTGAAGTAGTGGATGAACATCAGTTCATATCCTCTCTCTCCATCTCTCACCCTCTCCCTCTTCCCTTCCCTTCTCTGCCCAGCTTTCCTTGTCTCCCCCCCATTGCCTGTCCCCCTCTCTCTCCCCTTCTCCCCTCTCTCTTCTGTCTTTGCTCTCTCTCTCTAATTCCACCTTTCAAATAAATAAATTTTTGAGGCAAAAAGTAATGAATTTGGATATATGTATCTTTAATTCATCTCAGAGTAATTATGCTTAGTAAAAGAAGCTGGGCCACAAGAGTACATATAATGATTCTATTGTATGAAATGCTAAAAAAGGCAGACATAAGTTAGGTCAGTGGCCACCTAGAAATGGTGGTGTATTTGCCACAGCTGCCTGGTTTCCCATTGCTCCACCCACCCTTCTCTTCCCTCTGAACCTGACAGACAAGGGACTCACAGGATGTGTGGTTTCTATTCTCTGTTCTTACCTGCCAGAGAATCTGCAGCCATAGACTGCATGATAGCAAGTTTGTAGAATGGGACACTACCGGGCACCAGGTTTGTGACTGGGCAAAGGACACAGGAGGGAAACAGAAGTTGGGGGCAGTGAGAGAGGGGAAGGTAGAGGGTGCTGGTTGTACCTGTCCCATTCACCAGGCACATTTTACTTCAGGCGCGATTCTGCTTTCAACAGTGACAGAAAACAAACAAGGAGAAGGATGCTAGTAATGTAGTAACTTTTATCCTTTTAAGGCAATGTGCCCTACACTTCAGTTGCTTGCCCATCACTGTCAGTGTGCTGTGGCTCTCTTTGTTATCTATGCCTTTTTCTTAATGAAAATTATCTTAAATTTATTCAAGCATTTTAAAAATAAATATTTTATTTCATTTTTAACTGGAAATGAACATTACTCATTACAAGTAGCAGTAAGCCTCCAAATAAAGTGAAAATAATCCCTGCATGCTATTACTTGATCTATTCATTGCATGAAATGGGCTTAATGATTGGCAAACTATTAAAGGGTCAGTCTACCATACTCAGGTCTGTCCAGTTAGATGGACAGGTGGGTCAGCCCCATTGATAGTCTTAGAAGGAATTATCATTTCATGTTCTCATTTGATGGCAGATAGGTCGTGGAAAATGGAAAAAGTCCTTTATTCAGTCTTATGTGACTAGAGCAAGTTCTTACGCCATCAAGAATTCGCTCACCTTGGATGACAGCTGATGGGCAGGCATAGTGGTCCCTTCTTTCTCATGAGAAATGGAAGCCTGAATCCAGAGATTCTACAAAACCCCTAAATGCTGTTTTCTCCTGATCATGATAGCCACATTCAAGTGGAACTTACACAGTAGACATGATGAGAGGCGAACAGCAATAGCTGGCAGTAACATCAAGTGATGAAAGTTTTGTGAATGTGGTATCTTTCTCTCGGAATACCTTACTATTCTGATGTCGTTCTCATGATGGGATGTCAGGAGCCATGCACTATAGCAACACTGAAGCCATTTTGAATATAGACCTATGGGACAGTGGAAAACCCCCGGCTGGCTAGATGCTTGGGAAAGAAGTTATGAAACTAATCACACGCTTAGCTTCAATTGTTCCTAGCAACTGTTTCAGAATGTGATTGATGCTGTACTTACCAACATCTTGTTACTGATTACCTATGCTATTGTCGATATGTTGGTTACTATTGTTGATATGGTGACTGCTCAAGAACAATCGGTCTTGAGACCATGGCTTGCGTCCCAGCTTCTCTTTCCCTGAGCCTTAGTTACTGAAGAATATAAAAACCCTCAGTTGAACTCAATAAACTGACAGCTTGATCAGACCTACTGTCTTGCTGTCCATTCTTTGTGTCTCTTGTCCCTTCATTCTCTCCTAGGTGACTGCGACCCCGTTGACTGTCCTGCTGGACAGGACAAATTGGCGCCCAACGTGGATGTGTGCAGACCACCGACAGAGAGAACTCCGTGCCATCATTCATGGAGAGGCCTCTCGTGGTGTCGAAAAGGAACACCGGTTGAGCAGTTTCACGGTTGACCCGCCGGAAGTCGAGCTCGTGGGAAATATTCACGGCGCAAATCTTACGGAGCCAAGGTAAGATGGGACAAGCATTATCATAACATGACCTATTCTTGCAAGGTCTTATAGATTCATTCAAGACACGAGGAATTAGGGTGAAAAAGAAAGACCTCAAAACCTTTTTGGATTTTGTTGGTCTGATTTGTTCCTGGCATCCCCAGGACGGTTCTATTGATGAGAAAACTTGGTGTAGAGTAGGTGATTGTTTTAAAGATTATTATGAGGTTTTTGGATCTGAGAAAATTCCTGTTACTGCTTTTAATTATTGGACTTTGATTTATGATATTTTAAAGATTAAGTCTCAACATCCAGATTTACAGAATCTGGCTTTTGAGGGAGAACGATCTCTTAAAAAGAGTCACTCTCGACTGTCCACACCTATCCCCTCACCTTCCCCCGGTTCTCGACCATCTTCTGTCATTATAGATATTGAGGCAGAGTCCAGTGCCAAGCCCCTTGATCAATCTGCCCCAGAAACTATACGCTCTCAGACTAATAGTCAATCATGACACCTCTCACCCACCTCCACCTTATGCTTCCGAAGCAGCAGCTCCTTCAGCCCCTGCCTCATTACTAGAAGAGGAGCCTGTAATAGAACTCCATAAGAGTGAGACTTCAAATCTCCCCAAGAGGGGTGTAATATGCTGCCCTGTTATTTAGACCCCTGCACGAGGTGGTGGACACCACGCCACGAACATCAACCTCTGCAGTTTAAAGATCTAAAAAATATTAAGCAAGCAGTGAAAGATTATGGCACTCAGACACCTTTTACCTTTGCCCTTATTGAGTCCTTTTCAGGCATGCATCTCCCATTTCTTTACCCAACCCCTTGGCTGAGAGAGGCAGGGTAAGATAAGCCATTTAAGGTTTATTAAAAAAAAAAAAGAAAAAGAAAGGAAAAAAAAAGAGAAAAAAAAAGAAGAAAAGAAAAAAAAAGAATATGTTCTGTAACTTGACGTAACAAAAGTAATCTGATAAAGAGTGCTCCAAATCCACTGTTAAATTAACTTAAAGCATGAGATGAACCTATGTGTGCTTGTTTTACAAAAATCTCTCCAGGTTAAAGTATTTTGAAGAAGAGTCTGGAAGTTGCAACAGGTTTGAGAGTTATATGTCTCTGTTTCGACATGTTTGGTGTTTTTGTGCTTATGTTTGTTTTGTCAATATTCTTGGTGTTCTATTATTTTTGTCCGGACAAAACTAAATTTTGTTTTAATATTCTTTCTCCAGTTGTGTCTTTGTCTTGAATTGTTAAGTTGTTGTTCTTGTTCTGAATTGGGTGCATGTGTGACTGACAGACGAGATGGGACGGACCATGACTAACCCTTTTTCTCTCTCCTGGTAAATAATTTTAGAGAGGTCTAACAAATTTAACAGGACCTGACCAGACCGGACTCCCCACCTCCACTGGAAAAAAATTCGGGTGTAATTTTCTTGCTGTTTGGTCTTCAGCTTATAGTGTTGTCCTGGCATTGATTAAGTCTAACATACAGTATTCAACATGTTCAGTTAAATGCTAAAGGTACTTTTGTTTAACTCATTTAGACCTCTAAATTCTTCAGAGTTTTAAACCAAGTCTCATGACTTTGGGGGTTCCAGTAGGATCCCTGGAACTCTCAAAGGCTGAGACAGAATTTAAATAATGTACTTGTCATTTAAAATAATTTGGATTATAATTTCACAATATTACAAAATTATGCTAAATTTATTGCATTGTATATGCTATTAAAATAGAAGAGCATTTATGTTCATTGGTTAAAATGTTTCCTACTCATGAAATTGATCCAGATTGTAAATTACTGTGTTCTTATTTACAAGGAAATATGTGAGATTTTGCCTTGCAGGAGAACAACGAATTCTTTAAAGATGTATAGTAAAATGGGTCATAATGTGTATATTTTCTGAATGTTTGCCTTTAAAACAATGGAGTTGAAGTCTGATTCTTTGTGAAAAACAGTGTTTTAACGTCTTCTTTAAAGTAATTTTCATTTTATTGATAACCAAACCTGTTAACTAACTTCAGTAAATTCCAAGGTAGTCTCTCTCGTCCATTGGCATGAAATGTCTTTTTCCATCCTTTCACTTTAAATTTCTTACAGGATTTTCTGGTTAGATGTGTCTCTTGTAGACAACATATAGTTGGGTGCTGTTTGATGATCCATTCCGTTAATCTATGCCTTTTGATTGGTGAGTTTAAGCCATTTGTGTTTAGAGATAATATTGAAAGGAATTGGTTTTGGGCTGCCATGAGTGTAAGTATGCAAGTGTGTATTTGCGACTATTAGAGTTCTTGATTGGTTGACTTTTCTTGTATGGATTTTAGTGGGGAGGTCTTCCCATTTGCCATCTTTGATTTTGGTTTGTATTTTTTCTTTCTGGGTTTAGCACCTTCCTGAGGAGATTTTCCAGAGCTGGTTTCGTGTTGATGTATTCTTCGAGTTTCTCTTTACTGTTGAAGTATTTAATTTCATTCTCAAATATAAATGAGAGCTTTGCTGGGTACATTATTCTTGGTTGGCAGTTGTTTTGTTTCAGGATTTGATAGGTTTTACCCCATTCTCTCCTTGCTTGGAGCGTTTCTTCTGATAGGTCGGCTGTGATCCTGATTTCCCTTCCCCTGAAAGTAATCTTATCCTTTTTTCTTACTTATCTTAGAATTGTTTCCTTGTGTTCACTTGAAGGTAGCTTGAGGACCACATGTCTGGGAGACGATTTGTTTGGGTCGTATCTCCTGGGGGTTCTTTGCCCTTCCTGGATTTGTGCTGGATTTATATTTCCAATATTCTGGAAGTTCTCCTGTATTATCTCATTGAGCACCCGTTGCAAGCCTGTCTCCTTTTCCACTCCTTCGGGAAGGCCTATTATTCTAATATTTGATTTTTTGAGGTTGTCTTTCATTTCCTGTATGGACCTATTGGCTTTCTCTAGATTTGTCTCCAACTGTTTGATGAGCTGCTGCCTTTCATTCTGATTGTCTTCCAATTCTGATATTCTGACCTCTGCTGTGTTCATTCTGTTGGTTAGGCTTTCAATTTTGTGCTCTATATCGAGGATTCCCTTTTTGATTTGATTTATTTCTGCAGTGATATGGTTTTCGAATGCCTTAGACTCTTCCCAGCGCTTTTCACTCTCTCTGACGAATTTCATCATTAGCTTCTTAAAGTCCTTATCTGATAGTTCCTCTATGTCTTCATCTTGCATCTCAGATATTGAGATTAGTTTTTGGTTGTATTGGGAGGGAGTGCTTGATCTTTCCTCTGGGTCATTGCTTTTTCTGATACTTCTCCTCATTGTGTTTTTGCTTCTTGTTGTTTTGAGATTTTAGCGTTGATTCAGCTGAGCTGGCTCTGGTTTGGGGCCTCCGGCTGAGCCCAGCAGGGCTTACTGCCTGAGTCACCAGCTGCTTTCAGGGTCTGTAGATCACAGCCCTGAGCTGGGTCAGGAGGCTTTGTGGTCCAGCCCCAGTGCCAGGCCCCTTCCCCTGTGGCTCCCTCTCAAAGGCAGTGCCCTACAGATTCACTCTGCTGAGCCGCGCCTGGGCTTTGGGTCACAAGGCTAATACAGCGGGGGTCTCCGCCTCAGTGCTGAGCCGAGACTCTCCTTCAGGGCTTGAGGTTAGCACAGCAGGGGCTCCTGCTGCTTGGAGTCTAAAATCCCCAACCCCGGCCTGTGCTGGGCTGGAAATCTCCTCGGCCCCAGTGCCAAACTCGGAAGCGCTGCTCCGCTGAGGGCTGCAACACCACAGGCAGGTCTTTCCGAGTGGGCTCCTGCTGGGAAAACCTGTCAGGCCAGTTCAGCTGAGCCCGCTCTGGTCTGGCCTCTCTAGCTGAGCCCAGCTGGGGACTCTGCCCTGAAGAAGCCACTTCCTCAGCTGCACTCTCTCAAGGGTAGAAGCGGATCTCTGAGAGGCACAGAGCCCTTGAGGTGAAATGTGCCCCCACTAGTCCGCTCCTCTGACCAGGACGTGAGGCCCTGTCGAGCGTTGCCCAGCCTCTGGGGCTCAGGGCTAGTCCAGCAACAGGATCCACTGACTCTCCCGCAGCCAGTCCACAGCTCAGAATACGGGGAATCTCTGAGCCCCAGTCCCACAGCGCCGCTCCTGTTCCCTCTGCACTCTCCCTCAGCCGCTGAGCAGCGGGTAGGCAAGCCTCTGGGAAATCTCCCCTGCTTTTCCTCCACTTCTGCAGGGATGATGCACCCAATGATCAGTCCAGTAGCCTCCTCTGGGGGCTCCTGCCTTCCAGGGGACTGGTGCCCCTGTCGGTGTGGGCGCCTATCCTTCCGGCCGCCTCTGTTTTCCCTGGGGCGGTAGAGCCTCCGCCGCCTTCCCCCTGCCTGGGATCGTGACTCACCAGGTTTCTCGCGGCGTGCTGTATTTTCTTTCCTACTTTTTGCGGCTGTTCCTTCACGCTGTGTAGATCTTCTTGCTTTAGTGAACTCCAGTGACCTTCTCGTTCTTCTCCCTACAGTTTCGCACCTCCTGGCCTGTTTCTCTGCTGGATCGGCTCCCCTCCTTCCCTACTCCACCCTACACCAGCTCTCTGCAGTCGGCCATCTTTTTTGGACCTCCCAAGGTAGTCTCTCAAGACAACAGCTAAATTTAAGTTTTTTCAGCTCTCTTGACTTCAATAAAACAGAAGTTTAGGGGAAGCTCCAGGCCTGTCAGCCATAAAACAAGGAAGGGACATGCTTGGAGTCTGCCCTTTGAAGAATTTGGGACTTTGACTTTGTCCCTGTTGTGGTGATTCTTACCTGCCTTCATTTTAAAAGGGAAAAATTTCCAAATCAGCTAGAAGAAGGCTGAAAAAACTTCTCTTTCCCAGTTTTGAGGAGGATTTGTGCTAAAATGTGTTTCCATGAATTAAGAGAAATGATTGAAAATTGCTTAAAGCCATTGTACTTAAAAGTTGGTATCCTTTTATTAAGAAAATGTCTTAAGAAAAGTTGAGGAATGAATCTTGTAAGCTTTATATATAATTGGCTATAATTTTAAAGATACTATTACAGCATTGTGTAAGTCTTTAACATTAATACCTAATACATGCTGACGTTAAAATTGATATCTGTACTAAAAAAAAAAAAGTTTTTGAAGTGTGCATACATAACAATGCTAGTAAATACCTAAAAATAAAAATATCTCCAATTTTGAAAGCTGTTAAGAAATTGAAGCATTGAAAAAAAAATGAAACATTGAACTTTAGGTAGTCTCTGTTTAATGGGTAGCTTTGTCAATTGTCTATCCAGCTTCAGTAAGCTCTATTCTTGTTCCAACCTTTGAGTTTGTTACAGTTCTTAAACAGTTAAGAGATGATTTTATGCACTAATTCCCATGTTTAAGGTTATATCTCCCTTTTGGTGACTGACTAAGGAAATACACATTTTGCCTTTCAGTTAGATAATCCCTTGTGTTCTGTATATTGTCTTTGTTAAATTCTCATGATTTAAAAGAACTGTGTTTAAGGGTATTTTCTGGTATGTACTTACTTTAAAATGTTTGGGTGATCATTTATAAGTGATAAAAAAATTTTTTTTGATGTGTTGCTGTTTGAATCAGTCTGACTAAATGAATGGATATTATAATGAGGAATCTTTGGTCAGATACTTTAAGAACTCTTGGCATATTAAATAGGTTTAACTCTTATGGTTCTGGAATTTCTAAATAGACCCCTAGTAGTCTCAAAGTCAGAAGAATGTGTTTCAAAGGTTGCATCTTTCGGTTAGTGAAATTAATTATAGAACAGATAATTAATTAGATCTATTAAAAATGGTGGGGGAGGGGGCAATTGCAGAAAAGACATTGGGAAACCTTGCCAGTGGGGAGCCAGGACGGCTAAGTCTAAAAAGTACAAGAGTGTGTAACATCCTACAGGTAGTATCATGGCGCTAAACATAGATACTTTATTTTCTAGGATTCCAGCAAGCCTATTATATTCATTAAAGCTAAAGTTTAACTGTAAACTATAGTTTTGGTTTATTCAGATTACTAAGAGCAAAATGTAATTCTAAACAATTGGTAACTTGAACATACTTAACAGAATTCTCAACTAGCTGTTACAAAAGCTGTTTTGTTTTATGTGTGTTATCTGATATGCATGTACATGTTTATGAATGAAAATTGCTAAGCTAAATCCTTTTTAAAAATTATGTATAGATGCATAATTAGGCTCTTAGAGAGTCATGTCTGTTACTGTTTTCTTAGGACCTACAAGATCTGTTCAGCTCAATAGTTCTACACGATTTTAAATGGACTTACTGCTAGCGTACAGTTTCAAGATTGGCCATGGGAGCCCAAAATCCTCATAAGCTAGATGGAAAATATATGGGTATATGTATGCAAGTGTTTAATGATAACTCAGATGATAGAGAATGTTAAAATGCTCCAACATGGGAAACAGCTCTTACAGCAGACTCATAGACTGACAATTTTAAGAAGCACTCAGTGGCCTCAGAATCAGCCCAAAAGGTATTCTGATCTGACAGGAGAGCCAGCAAGAGAGCAAGCATATCAGGTGTGGAATGCCAGGACACTGAGCTAAGAGTGTCCCTCTGTGAAGGAGCTCAGTGGTCTATGCCCCAGTGCAAAGAAGCAACCACCGAGGATGGTTGTGCTCTTCTCTCAATGGAGGAGAGAACTTCCACTTTGTGTGTTGCCAGGTCTGATGGGGTTGTTGTTGATTCAAGAGGCTTCCACAGCCTAAACATTGCGTGTCTGGAGCCTCAGGTGATCACTGACGTCACATATAAGAGTGCCAATTTGTTAAATCCACTAGAGTCACTGTGTACACTGACTTCCCATGCAGGACCATATATTTAGAGTTATAGTAAAAGTAATAGTACATCTTGCTGTGTTTTAGTATAAAGATTTATCATCTCAGTTTTGGTTAGGTCTGAATATTTAACTCTTTTGCTCTAATAAGTCAGCTTTGCATTTACCTGTCCTGTGATGGACTTATATCCTGATGCTGTATGCTAATCCTTACATTGTTACTGTGCCTTCTGATTGATCTAGGTTAGCAATTTTATGCAGCTCAAAAGAAATTTCATGTGTTCCATTGAGCTCATTGAATATGTTCCAAAATTTGAGACTTCAAGGAGTTAATTTGGACAGATGTAAATCTAGTCCACAGTCTTAAATTAAATTTTATTCTGACAAAGATTGAAACCTAACAATTCTTTTACATCTAAGTTCTGAAGCTCAAGTATTCAAACTGCTAACTGAACTCACAACCTGCTAGGCTGGGAAAGTTAACTATGTTATGTCTTGTTATTTAGACTTCAAGAAAGAGAAACCTTTCAAGTGCCAGAATGTACATTGAACATCTGATGACTTCTGCCTTCTATCAGGAACCACTAGATGGATCCCCTATAGCTGCTGTTACCCAACGGCGCCCCCCTCTCAGCAGGAAGTAGTTAAGAACAGATGACGGCATCCCTTTTCCCTAAAAGCAGCTGGGGTCCATTTCTCTGTTTGGAAATGTAGGAGCTAGATGGGATAATGGGCAGTTAGGGTCTCCGGTTCCTGGTAAAACTGTCTTGTGTACATGTAACAATGTTAGTGTTATGAGATTCTTGAATGTTAGTAGTTTCAACAATACTTATACATTGTTAAGTATGTCCTTTTGAATCTCACCAGCCAGCTACTCCCCAATACACCATCATATATGTGTCACCCCAGTAAAAGTCCACAATGTTTTGGCCAGAGTGATAAAAATCAATCAATACCTCCAGGGACAATGCTCTAGCACCTTCCTAAATTTCACCAGCTAGCCACCAGTATAATTAAAGTAAATGAGAACTGAGTTCCACCCATGTCAGGAGAAGTTATTCTAAATGGCATTAAACTGGCAGCCTGCATGTTCAAGGAATGGAGCAGGATTATGGCCTTAGAAACCCTGATGGTTGCTGTGCTAGTAGTCGCCATGCTCTTCCTGTACTGCATGCGCAAACAGCAGACCTGGGAGCAAGTTGTCATTGGACAAGCCATGATGGCACTTGCTGTGAAAAATCCTAGCACTCAAGTTTGGCTGAGCATGATGTGTTAATTAGGTGATCAGAGACAGATAAGATCTGACGGGACTCTCCAAGTGATAACCCCCCACATCATGCCATGCGGCTCCAGTCTTCAAAGAGGCTTGTCTAATATAATGGGGCACAGCCTTTGCCGGATAAGTGTTTAGCCAATGACGGGCACCTTTCTGATACCCCGCCAACCTAAGACAGGGAGCCCTGGATGACTGGCAGGGCTGCCCAGAGACAGGTAAGAGCTGAGGGTCCCTCAGAATGAACCTAAGACAGGCAGCGCTTATCTTGCTTCACAAACCTTTCTCTTTTCGCCGCTTTCACTGATATATAGAAAAAAGGGGGAGATGTCAGGAGCCATGCACTATAGCAACACTGAAGCCATTTTGAATATAGACCTAGACCTATGGGACAGTGGAAAACCCCCGGCTGGCTAGATGCTTGGGAAAGAAGTTATGAAACTAATCACACGCTTAGCTTCAATTGTTCCTAGCAACTGTTTCAGAATGTGATTGATGCTGTACTTACCAACATCTTGTTACTGATTACCTATGCTATTGTCGATATGTTGGTTACTATTGTTGATATGGTGACTGCTCAAGAACAATCGGTCTTGAGACCATGGCTTGCGTCCCAGCTTCTCTTTCCCTGAGCCTTAGTTACTGAAGAATATAAAAACCCTCAGTTGAACTCAATAAACTGACAGCTTGATCAGACCTACTGTCTTGCTGTCCATTCTTTGTGTCTCTTGTCCCTTCATTCTCTCCTAGGTGACTGCGACCCCGTTGACTGTCCTGCTGGACAGGACAATGGGACACGACACAGTGTGACGTCTCTGTCATTCTGCTTTTCAAATACATCTTTCAGGAAAGAAAAAAAATCATGCAATAAGACTTTCCCAGTTTCTTTGTTCCTCTATCAAAAAATGCTGAAAGTTGTTTGCAAAAGCATGCATATTTAGAACAACAGTTCATAAATTTGGCTACACACCAGGATCACAAGAGGGGGCTTGAAGAGAAATTCATTACTCAGACACTGTTGCAGAAAGGAAGTTGGGCAGCCTCAATCTGCTGTTCCAGCCCATCAAATGACCATGAAAAGCTGTGCTTAAAGTCAGGAGCCAAGAATTCAAACCCAGGCTGTGTCTTGGGGACAGAGACACACTACTTCAGTCCTCACCACTGCCTGCCAGGCTAGAGCTGGAATCTGATGGGGCATGTGGGCATGTCAACTGTTGTCTTAACCACTAGATCAAATCTCTACTCTTCAATCATTTTTTTAAAAAACTTATTTGATTTTATTTTAATTGGAAAGGCAGGTATACAAAGAGGAGAAACAGAGAGAAAGATCGGATGTGCACTGGGTCACTCCCCAAGTAGCCACAAAAGCTGGAGCTGAGCCTATCTGAAGATAGGAGCCAGGAGCCTCCGCCAGGTCTCCCATATGGGTGCCGGGTCCTAAGGCTTTGGGTCATCCTCTGCTGCTTCCCAGACAACAGGCAGGAGCTGGATGGGAAGTGGAGCAACTGGGACATGAACTGGCACCTATATGTGATCATGGTAGATGCAGGGCAAGGATTGAGCCACTAGGCTATCACGCTGGGCCCTTCTTTTCAATTCTTTAAGCAGATCCTTCTGCTCAGGAAACGCCTAAGGGTTAGTGTTGAGGCATAAAAATGTAGGCTGCTGCCTGCAGCACCAGCATCCCACATTGGACCCTGAATGCTTCACTTCCAGTCCTGCTGCCTGCTGGGCTGTGTGGGAAAGCAACAGAGAACACTCAAGTGCTTAGACTCAGTTCCCAGCTTCTGCCTGGTCCAGCTCTGACTATTGCAGCCACTGGAAAGTGAACTAGCCCATGGAAGATTCCTGTCTCTCCCTCTGTCTCTCTATAACTCTGCCATTCAAATAAATAAATAAATAAAATTTTTAGTATTTTAAAGTTGGCAACTCTTACATCTTAGTTGCAAATGCCTAAGTAGAATTTGATCATCCTTGAGACCGCATCTTGGTTGATAACTGACTCATGAGAAATTATTTTTCTCCTTGCCATTACTTCTGAATCACTTTTGTATAAGAGCCCAGTCTTCAATAGTCACTTCTCTTCTGTGTAACTTTGTAGTAATAGATTGCTCATACATAAATGGTGCCGACACCTCTTCGATGGTTTCATTGATCATTTCATTTGTGTTTGTAATAGGTTAATTACAGGAAACATCTCTTTTCTGAGAGCAATGAGGCTTCCAGTAGCAGTGCCAGTGAGCAGTCTTGGACTGGTGACCAGAAGAAGAAAATGCTAATACCATATCGTAGTAGAAGAAGGAAGACGAAAGTCCGAAAATGTGGCAGCGGTAAGTTTGGCGTTTGGCTTCTGAGGCATCTCTGAAATCAACCAGCAGGGATTCACTTCTCAGTGTGCTAAATTAAAAGGATGCCCGAGAACTGGGCAACCAGTGCACCCTCCTTCCCCGTCTCTGTGTCTCACGGACATTGAGCAGATGTGGAATGAACAGTTCTCAGACAGAGAGCTGAGAATGGACCAAGCACTGTTCACTATGAGTTACAGCTGTTTGCAGTAGGTTCAGGGCGGGACATGTGGCAAGGCTCCGAGGATGGGGGAGTGGGACTGAAGCAAAGTGGGATTTGAAGGGCAGAGAGGATGGGGCAGCAAGCCCGTGACACCAGGAGGACACAGTGAGGGTGTGCTGGTGGTGCTCAGAGACAAAGCCTGGGTAGTGAGGAAAGAAGTGAACAGTGAAGGGGTCTGTAGGTGGCAGGTGGGAGGTTGCCGTCGTTCCTGGCATGGCCCTGCATATCTGGGAGCTGAGTTTCTGTCTCTTCAGGAAATGTAGCCATGGTATAATTGGCTTCTTTTTCTTCCAGTTCTGCCACTTTTTTTTCTCAGCAGTGCTAGCGACAATGAGAAAGATCAGGTAAATAAATCCACTTTGTACCACTTTGTCCTGCTTCTGCATGTTATGGCTATGATGAGCCTATTTCTTTTTTTTTTTAATTTTTTAATATTCATTTATTCATTAATTACATTGCATTACATGACACAATTTCATAGGTACTGGGATTCCCCCCTTCACCCCAAACCCTTCCCCCATCATGAATTCCTTCACCTTGATGCATAGCCACAGCTCAAGTTCCGTTGAGGTTCCCTAATTAAAAGTTTACACCATACAGAGTCCATCATCCCACTTGTCCAGTTCAAGTTCAACGGCCTCTTAGGGAGGCCCTCTCAGGTTTGTAGGCAGAGCCAGCAGAGCGTCACCTCGATCAATTAGAAGCTCCAACATATCATCAGCAACAGTCCAGGTATGATGAGGCTGGTGCAGGATGAGCCTATTTCTTTCTAAGGCTTCCAGGAATATGAGAAAAACAAACCAGTGGTCTAATGGTTTGGAAATCACTCCAGCAGCAATGGCAAGGACAACTTAGCATTTCCTATGAATTGATGATTTTCCATAAATACTGCTGGTCAAAGTATGATTGACTTGGAGCAAAGATTAGGGGAAATGTTTCTGTCCTGCTACATAGGATAAGTCTTAATATGCTTCCATTGAACTCCAGAGGCAGAGCTGGCAGTGGTGGTGACGGGTGTACAGGGAAACAGGTAGAAAGAGGCACTTCTACTTCATGTCCCACATGCCTGCAGCCAGGGCTGGGCCAGGCTGAGGCCAGAGCCTGGAACTCTATCCAGGACCTCTGTCTGGGTGGCAGGGAACCAAGCACTTGAGCCAGCATCCTCTGCCTGCTGTGCTGGCACAGCGGGAAGGGGAAGTGGAGGGCCTGGGGGGGCTTGCCAGCTCTGTGATGCAGGGTGCAGGCCAAAAGGCAACTTCACCTGCTGACACCCATTTGTTTCACTTGAAAGCAAAGCAGCAGAAAGAGAAGAGACAGAGAAAATGGTAAAACAAAACAAAACAAAACAAAACAAAACAATTTAGGCTCTGCAAACTTTGCAGCTTCTTTGGCAACACATCATCTCTGCCTTTGTAACCCCAAAGCAATCATAATGTGAAAATGTGCTCTGTGTTTCAATAAAACTTTACTTACAAGAGTCAGCAGTGGGTTGGACTGAGCCCCGGTTTAGAACACAGGTTCTCAAACTTCAGCAACCGTCAGAATGAGCAGGATGGTTTGTTAAACAGGGATTGCTGGGACCAGTGGAGTGGCATATCAGGCTACGCCATTTGGCACTGGCATCTCAAATGGGCACTGATTCACATCCCAGCTGCTCCACTTTAAATCCAGCTCTCTGCTGTTGTACCTGGGAAAACAACAGAGCAGGACCCAGGTCCTTGGTTCCCTGCACCCATGTGGGAGATACGGAAGATGCTCTTGACTCGCAGATTGAGACAGGTGCAGCTCCAGCCATGGCAGCCAGCTGGGGGATAAATCAGAAAACATAAGAGTTCTCTGTCTTCGCCTCTCTCACTCTGTAACTCTGAATTTCAAATAAATAAATTAAAAATAAATCATAGTTTTTAAAAGATGGTGAATTTGCATTTCTATCAAGCTGTAAGGTGTTGCATCATCATACTTTGAGAACTGCTGGTTAACAGTGATCAACTGAAACTTAAACACCGATTTTTAAATGCTTAAGCATCCAATAACTCCACCTCTTCAGTGTCTTAGAGGATTTGTTTTTTTATGATGTTTTGAATGTGTCTGGATTGGCTGAACTTCTCACACCACTGCAGGACACGTCCAGGCAGAGGAAGGCCACACGCCCAGAGATCGCTGAACCAGAGATGCCGGGGAGTCCTGCCACCTTAATTCCTGAAGATTTCTCCCAGAAACCAGGTTCGTGACTTCCTGTTGACATATTTTCCAGTAAAGACACTCTGTGGTAAATAAAGCAATTTTCTTTTGCAATCTATTGAGGAATGTGTGAAGATGTGATTATATCCACAAAAACGATGTGGAGGTTTTGTGTTTTAATATACTTTCTGAAATTCTGGAACATCCCTCCCCCACCGTGTTAATGCGGTGTTGATACAGTGTAGATTCGTGTTTAACAATCTACTAATGCTTCCCTTCTCTTTCTCCCTTGCTCCCTTCCTTTCTTCATTCTCCAGATAACATCTTTTCAGTTTACATTGTGAGCAAAGGCTCAATGGTCCACTAAACAAGGAACTCAGGTGGAAACACGAGTTCAGTGGGAATTCAGGCAAGGGTTAGGAACAACAATCAAAAAAAGTTACCCGTTTCACTTATATATATAATAAAATCTTAAAATATCCACAGATTATTAAAGTAGTAGTCATATGTCATCCTTGACCATTGATTTGACAGACATATAAAGTGGAATTTGATGTGCCTTGCATGATGGCTTAGCTGGATAGATCCTCGCCTTGTAAGCCCCAGAGTCCCGTAATGGGCTGGTTCATGTCCCAGCTGTCCCTGCTTTCCTTCTAGTTCCCTGCCTGTGGTCTGGGAGAGCAGTAGAGGATGGCCAAAGGCCTTGGGACCCTGCACCCATGTGGGAGACCTGGGAGGAGCTCCTGGCTCCTGGCTTTAGATTGGCTCAGCTCCAACCATTGCAGCCACTTGGGAAGTAAGCCAGCAGGTGGAAGATCTTTCTCTGTTTCTCCTTCTCTCTATAAATTTAATCTGCCTTTACAAAGAAAGATAAATACATAAAAAAGTATTTGACAAGATTCAAAATAACTTTCTGATGTAAACCCTCAACAAATTAGGTATTTATGGATTGTACTTCAACACAATGAAAACTAATAGCATCGGGTCCACAGCTAACAACATAGTCAGAGGTGAGAAGTTGAAAACTGTTCTTCTAAGATCAGGAGCAAGACAGCGTTGTCCTCTCCCCTTTGTAACAGTAGTAGAAGTCCCAGACAGAGCAAGCAAGCAGGGAAGGAAAACTTCCAAATCAAAAAGAAAGAAGTGAAGTTTCCACTGTTTGGGTGAGATGATCAATATATGGGAAACAGACTCCCCTGACTCTGTGAGAACTAATCACATCAACTCAGTAAAGTTTCAGGGTGGAAAATCAAAGTGCAAAAACCTGTGCTTCTACATGATTTAAAAGTGAACCATCTGAAAAATCAAGAAAACCATCCCATTAAAATAGAAGTGAGGGCCCAGCGCAATAGCCTAGTGGCTGAGTTCTCTCCCTGTGTGCACTGAGATCTCATATGGGCACCGGTTTGTATACTGGCTGCTCCACTTCCCATCTAGCTCCCTGCTTGTGGCCTGGGAAAGCAGTTGAGGACGGCCCAAAGCCTTGGGACCTTGCACCCGCGTGGGAGACCCAGAGAAAGAGGTTCCGAGCTCTTGGCTTCAGATCAGCTCAGCTCTAGCCATCGTGACCACTTGTGGAATGAACCAGCAAACTTTCTGAAAGATCTTTCTCTCTGTCTCACCTTCTCTATAAATCTGCCTTTCCAATGAATATAAATATATCTTTTAAAAATCGAATCCCAAAGAATTAAAAGTAGCAATAAATCCAAAGAGAGGAGAGAGCTGGATACCAAAATCATGGGATAGTAATGAAATAAGTTGAATAAGGAGTTAATATTGTTAATGTTGTTAAGATGGCCATGCCTCCCAAAAATTAAAAATAGGACAATATGACAGTCTCCCTTCTGAGTTTCCATCCAAGGGAAATGGTATATCAGAAAGATATCTGCATTCCCATTTGATAAAATGTCTGTCAGTTTTCACAGAGTTAAAAAAAAATCAATCCTTCAATGTGTGTAGGACCTCAAATCCCCCAGTAACCAAAGCAGTCTTGACAGAGAAGGGCAAAGCTGCTTGGCTTCAGGCTGTATTTGAAAGCTATGATGATGGAACAGAGGTGCATCAGACCCCTGGAACAGACTGACACCTCAGAAAGCAAAATATAGCAGCCACCAGGGTGGTGTTGCAAGCTAAGCTTCTGCCTGTGGCACCCACAGACCCTGTGGGTGCCGGTTCTAGTCCTGCCTGCTCCGTTTCTGATCCAGCTCCCTGCTAATGACCTGAGAAGGTGGGGAGGATGGCTCAAGTGCTTGAGTTTCTGTACCCACGCGGGAGATTGGGAAGAAGCTCCTGGCCCCCAACTTTAGACCAGCCCAGCTCTGGCTGTTGCAGTCATTTGGGAAGTAAACTAGTGGATGGGTGATCTCAGTCTCTTCTGTGTAATTTTGACTTCAAGTAAAAGAAAGAAATCTTAAAAAAAAAAAAAAACACATACAGCATGATCCAACTGACGGTTGAAAAGTGTTAAGAATATACAATGAGGGGTCCGGCACAATAGCCTAGCGACTGACGTCCTCACCTTGGACGTGTCGGGATCCCATGTATGTGCTGGCTGTGGTTCCAGTGGGCCCACCTCCCATCCAGCACCCTGCTTGTGGCCTGGGGGCACAGCCAAGGATGGCCCAAAGTCTTGGGACCCTGCTCTCATGTGGGAGACCCAGAGGAGCTCCTGGCTCCTGGCTTCAGACTGGCTCAGCTCTGGCCATTGCAGCCACTTGGGAACTGAATCATCGGACAGGGAATCTTCCTCTCTTTCTCTCCTCCTCTCTGTATATCTGACTTTCCAGTAAAAATGAATAAATCTTAAAAAGATATATACAATGGGGGAAAAAGTTTCTTTATGAGATGGTGTTGAGAGAACATGATATTCACATGTATGTTAAAAAATAAAATTGGGGACATGTTACGCTATATGCGGAGACAGACTCAAAATGGACTAAAAATATAAATGTAAGATTAGGACCGGTAGGGCCTGGTGTGGTGGCCGAGTGGCTAAAGTCCTCGCCTTGAATGTGCCGGGATCCCATATGGGTGCCGGTTCTAGTCCCAGCAGCCCCACTTCCCGTCCAGCTCCCTGCTTGTGGCCTGGGAAAGCAGTTGAGGACAGCCCAAAGCCTTGGGACCCTGCACTGTGTGGGAGGCCTAGAGTAAGTTCCTGGTTCCTGGCTATGGATCAGCGCAGCACCGGCCATTGCGGTCACTTGTTGAGTGAATCAATGGATGGAAGATCTTCTCTGTCTCTCCTCCTCTCTGTATATCTGACTTTGTAATAAAAATAAATAAACCTTAAAAAAAGGTTAGGACCCATAAAGATTCCAATAAAAAATGTGGAAATAGGTCCTTGATATTCTCTGGGTTTTTTTCCCCACTGTTCTGGTACTTAGTATTCTTGGTAGTGTTTTGTTTTGCTTTGTTTTGAATATAACACCAAAACCACAGGCAACAGAGTAAAAATGAACAGGTACTGCAAGCTGAACAGTCTTCACATAGCAAAGGAAACCATAAACAAAATGAAAAGGCAGCCTACAGAATAGGAAAATATTTTCTTCTTCGTGAAGATGGATTTATTTATTGGAAAGGCAGTGTTAGAAAGGAGATTGAGGGCAAGACCTTCCATTTGCTGGTTTATTCCCCACATGGCCATAACAGCTGGGGCTGTGCCGTGCTGATGCGGGAGCCTGGGATTTCCTCCAGGTCTCCTGTATGGACACAGAGGCCAAGCACTCAAGCCATTTGCTGCTGCTTTCCCAGGCATGTTAGCAGGAAACTGTATGGGAAATGGAACAGTAAGGACTTGAACTGTTGCCCATACTGGATGGTGGCACTGTAAGTGGCTGCTTAGCCCTCCCACAGTGGTGATCCTAGGGAAAATATTTTTACATCATATATCTGAGGTATATGATGAGTATATAAGGATAATATATAAGATATAGTGTTAAAAATACACAACTCATACAACTCAACAGCAAAACAGACAAAAAGTCCAAGTAACCTAATTTACACAAAATGGTCAAAGGATTTGAATAGACAGTTGACTAAGGAAAGCATACAGACAGCTTACAGGAATGTGAAAAGGCACTCAACACCAGGGAATGAAATTAGAAGCACAATGAGCCGTAACTTCACGTCTGCTTGGTGATTAGTGCAGAAGGACGAGCAGAAGTGTTGGATGGGATGGTGTCTGTCGGTTTGATACACATCAGTGCAGCCAACAGAGGGAAAAGTTACAGGAGTTTGTCAAAAAATTAAAAATGGGACAATATGACAGTCTCCCTTGTGGGATTCCATCCAAGGGAAATGGTATATCAGAAAGATGTCTACGTTTCTATGGACATTGTCACATTCTTAACAGGATGTGAAAAGCAACTACACACCCCTCGCCGAATGAGCAGGTGGAGAGGGAACAAGTGGTAGGGATATGAGACACAGCGTGGATGTTGACCTCGGTGTTAATATGACAACTCTCACACAGCACACATGTGTCAAATCATGTCTCACACACACGAGTCAGAGGAAATACGGAGGGGGTCCTTGGGGAGAAAAGAGAAGACTCATGGGATGACCTTACCCAGATGGATAGCTACCAACGTTGTTGAGTTAGTGCATCAAGGTGATTGGCTGTTTTGTCTACAGAACTACGAATCTAAGAAACAAACATCTTGAAAATGCAACATTGGGATTATATTTAGCACTATGTCCAGTTTTAAGGAACTGGGTTTACTATGGAGAGCAGTAGTGTGATGTGACTGCCTCATTGCTGGTGTGTTTGTTCACTGGAACCTCCTCTTCCTCACATGCAGAATATGCAAGTCCCCGGCTGCTGAGTGGGTTCTCTTCCAGGGAGTGCTCAGAGGCTGAAGAAAACGCCTCCAAGGTACCTTTACAAAAATGTCATGTGTTTGAAAAGTGGAGAGTGAGTGAGCTCACAGTGAGAGTGATTCACTCTCCCATATTTCACAATGGCCAGGGCAAAGCCAGGAGCCTAGACCTCCATCCTGGCTTCCCAGTTGGGTAGCAGGAACTGAAGTACTTAACCCATCATCTGCTGCCTCCCAAAATGCATATTCCTGGAAACTGGATCAGAAGTGGAGTGGCAAGAACCCCAACCAGGCACTGTAATATAGCATGTGGGCGTCTCCGGTGGCAGCCTCACCCAAGACCCCACAATCACACTTCTAAGATGCTACTTTGTGGTTGGCTATTCATCTGTTCTTTCTCCAGAATTAATGTATTCACATAACATGAGCTTGTTATGTTTAAGGGACTACTACGTTTGTTACACACATATGTATACATACACACATGCATAACTACATATATATGTATATGTGTGTAATTATATAACATTTACATATCAGTTACAAAAGTATGTTCATATATTTCTCAGTCAGCTGTGTTTTATTTGTCTTTAAGGTTGGGAACCGAGAGTCGCTAGTGGACAATGCGAGTGTCAAACATAAGCTGCAGAACCTGGAAGACAGAGGTGAGAGAATACACTGTTTCTCCCAGAATGAAGTGAAATTCATCCAGACTGGTACTCAGATCACAGCAGACACAAACGCTTTGCAGGGGCACTGCTGCCAGGCCTCAAGGTGAGCAGGGCGAGTTACCTTGCCAGCTCCAAAGGGTCCATGAAGTCAAAGGGAGAAACTGGGGCTCTGGCCCGTCGCCAGCCCCACAGGGGCCACGGAAGGGACAGCCTGGGACCTGGCTCCCATCCAGCCCTCTCCTGCCCAGCCACTCCTGGTGACCTGCTGCCAGAGGGGGTTCTCATCCCCACATCTGCAGGTCACTTACAGTTTGTAAGAAATATCCTAGGCAGTTTTTCTTATTTTCTCATAGTTACAGTAGTAGGCAAGTTTCCAGGTGACATCATACAGCCACCTTTATATGATAACATCTAGCTACGATGTTAACATATTAATGTAATGAACGAGTATAACACCTAGGCATTCCTTTGTGTGTGTGTTTAAGATTTGTCTATTTGAAAGGCTTGGTTAGAGGGAGCCATCTTCCATCTGTTATCTTAAATGTCTTTAAAAGTTTTTTAAACTTTTAACTAATAAATAAAATTATATGTGTATATATATAATAACAAAAATTACACACATGTGTGAAATACTGTGTGATGTCTCATTCACTGCAGATAGTTCGAGTTCTAATCTGGGGAGTATCTGGCCTGGTTTCCGCCGATGGCTGTGCTGACTCACACTCCCAACCATAAACCCGAGGTTTCCTTTTCTCCGCCTTCTCACCTGTCCTCGCTGCCTTTTCTCTGTTCGATGCTGGCCATGCTAACTGGATGCAGTGACATGCCGTGGTGTCTGCATTTCCCTGGTTATTAACAGTGTTGAGAGTATTGTCAGTATACCCATTGGCATTTGATTGTCTTTCTTTGAAAAATGTCTTTTTTAGATTTGTTTCCTTTTTAAAAAGATTAACTTACTTAGTTATTTGCTGTGTTGAAAGAGTTACAGGGAGATGGGGAGAGTCAGAGAAAAAGCATCTTTCTATTTTCTGGGTCACTCGTCAAATGACCACACCGGCCAGGACCAGGCCAGGCTGAAGCCAGGAACCTCACCCAGCACTTGCACATGGGAGCAGGGCCCCAAGCATTGGAGCCACTCTTCTGCCTTCCCATGCACAGTAACAGGAAATATTTATCTTACTTTTCTCTTCTTTTGAAAAAAGACTTATTTATTTTTATTAGAAAGTCAGATTTACAGAGAGAAGGAAAGACAGAAGAATCTTCCATCTGGCGGTATACTCCCCAAGTGGCTGTAATGGCTGGAGCTGAGCTGATCTGCAGCCAGGAGCCAGGAGCCAGGAGCTTCTTCCAGGTCCCCCACGCGGGTGCAAGTTTCCAAAGCTTTGGGCCATCCTCGACTGCTTTCCCAGGCCACAAGCAGGGAGCTGGATGGGAAGTGCAACAGCTGGGACATGAACTGGTGCCCATATAGGATCCTGATGCTTACAAGGAGAGGAGTTAGCCACTAGGCTGCCATGCCAACTAGGCTGCTGTGCCAAGCCCCCATTATTTTTAAGAGTGTAATGGTTCAGTAGCTTCCAACTATTTTTTAATTCAGTTTGCATTGATTTTTTTTTCAGTGAAAGAGGCTCATTTAAGTTTTTGCACACTAATATCTAGTTTTATGAGTTTCATTTGTCCACAGTCTCTTAGTAACCTTGCCAATAAAAAAGACTCTGGTGAGTTTTCTTTTTTTTTTAAATTTTAACTTTCCTTTTTACTATTGTTTATATAGTTGAAAGGGATGCCCAAGTGGGCCTCTGATTAGGGTGGGAGGGTTCAGGTATGGAGGAGGGTGAGTGGGACATATCTTTTAATGTTTTTTTTTCTTCCTGTGTCAGCAGGGGAGGAGGGGGGAAGTAGCATTCCTTGCTGTCAAACTCCATCAGCACCCAGGAATTGCAGACGGTCCTTTGATGATCCAGGGTCAGACGTGGCCTGTCTCATGCACAAGCCAACACACATGCTAGTGAATGCATCTACCTGGTCAGTGCTACACAGCCCCATCTCTCATGCAAACTGACACATGCTACAGCCTAACCCAGCCCAGCTAAGCCTGCCACAGGCCCAGTCTCCTGTACACCAGCAGGTGCCATGGCCTAGTTGGGGCAACCTCCAAAAACCTCACCAGGCCTGTATCCAATCCCGGATTTTGTGTGTTGCTGGCTTGTGCTGCAGCCTAGCCTGGTCTGTCCTGCATCCCATCTGGCTCTTGAGCACACTCATGGGTGCTACATGTTAGCTCAGCCCAATTCACCCCAGACCTAGCCCACACACATGCCAGTGGGTGCTACCACCTTGCCCAGATTGGTCTTCCAACAGCCCTGCCATTGTCCTCACCAGTGAGAGCTGCAGCCTAGCAGAGGAGTACCCACAGTTTCCCTGCCAGATCCACTCCCAGACACAGATCTTGCACTTGCCAGTGGTTACTACAATCGAGCCTGTTATGGCTTGCGCCCAGTCCCAGCACTTGTCAGTGGTGTGGCAGCCTAGTCCGGCCTGGCCTGGCCCACTCCCAACCCGCATATGAACTGGGGGGTGTTATGCTTCAACCCGGCTGTGCCTGAGCCCCATCTTGACTCTCGTTTGTGCCAGTATATGTCGTGGACTGGCCCAGTCTGGCCTGCCCCTAGCTCTGGCTTTCACACTAACTACTAGGAGTTGCACCGTAGCAGAGGAGTTCTTCAATTCCCATCAGACCTATTTTGTATCCCCAGATCTTAATCTCACATGTGTGGGGGCTGCTGCGGCCCCACTTGATAGAGCTGGCTGCTGGTCCCGGCACTGAATGGTGGGTATTGTAGCCTAGCATGGCCCATCCCACAGCCATTCAGGTTCTTGCAAGTGCCAGTGGATGCTGGAGCATAGCCCAGTCTGCTCTGCCGCCAAACCCAGCCCACATGCATGCCAAAGCATGCTGCAGGCTTGCTCAGCCCAATCCAACCCCCAGCTCTGGCTCTTGTCACTCCCCAGTGGTAGCTACAGCCCAACAAAGGAGTCCCCAAAGTTCTCCTACCAGAACCTTTCTTAGCCCTGGATCTTGTGCATGCTGGCAGGTGCTTCAACCCAACCTAGTGTGGCCTACCTGCAGTCTCAGCTCTTGTTGGTGGGTGTTGCAGTCTAGCCCAACTGGGTACATTCCACACCCTGCCCTGGCTGAGCTAGTCTGAAGTGTCTTCCAGGTCGCCCACGCGGGTACAGGGTCTCAAGGCTTTGGGCCGACCTTAACTGCTTTCCCAGGCCATGAACAGGGAGCTGCATGGGAAGTGGGGTTGCTGGGACATGAACCAGAGAGCCCACATGGAATCCCACCACGTGCAAGGCAAGGACTTTAGCCGCTAGGATACCGTGCAGACCCTAGTTTTGCTCTTGTTGCCCATGCTTTAAAGGGGTCTTATCCAAGGAATCATTGTCTAGCCAAATATTTGTGTTTTTCACCTACATTTTTTTTTCCTAATGCTTTCATAGTTCAGGGCTTAGATTTAGGACTTTGGTTTGAGTACATGAAGAGAGGCAGGACTCTCATTCTGCGTTCCTTGTGTTAGCACCATTTATTGGAAAGACCACCATTTCTGTAATGTAATGTATGTTCTTGGCACTTTGTCAGCAGTCAGTGGACTACATATATGTGAGTTTATTTCTGAGTTCCCTTTTTGGTTGACTTATGTGTTTGTATGTCAGTACCATACTGATTTAATTACTGTAGCTTTGTAGTGCTGTTTGAAATAGGGTATTATGATACACCTGCTTGATTTGTGGAGGAGGAAAAAGAGGGGGATGCTTTGTATTTGTTTGGTTATTTTGGGATATTTCAATTTCATATGAATTCTAGAATTGTGTTTTTCTAATTCTGTATAGAATGTCCTTGGTATATTGATAGGGACTTGCTGAGTCTAGATTTCTTTGAGTTGTATGGATAATCTAATGACATTGATTCTTCCAATACACATTTGTGTGTGTGTGTGTCTTGGTTATTTCTTCCATCATTGTTTTATAATTTCCATTGTAGAGATCTTTCACATTTTGGGGTGAAGTTACTCCTGGGACTGGCATTGTGGCATAGCTGATTAAGTCACTGCCTGTGACTCCAGGATTCTATGTGGGCACCAGTTCAAGTTGCAGCTGCTTTACTTCTGACCCAGCTCCCTGGGAATAGCCTGGGAAGGCAACAGAAGATGGCCCAAGTCCTTGGGACCCTGCACCCATGTGATGTAGAAGAAGTACTTGGCTTCAGCTTGGCCTAGCCTTGGCCTCTGTAGCCATGTGAGAAGTGAGCCTGTGGATGGAAGATTAATCTCTCTGTCTGTCTGTCTCTCTGTCTCTCTTTGTAACTCTACCTTTCAGGTAAATAAATAAATATTTTTAAGATTTATTTATTTTTTATTGGAAAGTCAGATACACATAGAGGAGGAGAGACAGGAAGATCCTCCATCCGATGGTTCACTCCCCAAGTGACCGCAACGGCCAGTGCTGCGCCAATCCGAAGCCAGGAGCCTAGAACCTCCTCCAGGTCTCCCATGTGGGTGCAGGGTCCCAAAACTTTGGGCCATCCTCGACTGCTTTCCCAGGCCACAAGCAGGGAGCTGGATGGGAAGCGGAGCTGCTGGGATTAGAACCAGCGGCCATATGGGATCCTGACGTGGTCAGGGTGAGGACTTTAGCCGCTAGGCCATGCCGCCGGGCCCAATAAATAAATCTTTAAAAACATGTACTCCTAGGTATTTAAAGTTTTTAGTTATTGTGAATGGGATTGTTTCATGATTTTTCCTAAAATCACTGTTGGTATATTAAAACACTATTGTTTTTGCATGTTGATTTTCTAACTTATGAATCAACTGAATGGGTTGATCAACTAACTTGTCATGGAGTGTTTAGGCTCTTCTGTATGCAAGTCATGTCATCTATAAACACTATTTCTTCCTTTCCAATTTCAATGTTCTTTTTCTGTTTTTCTTCCCTAGTTGCTTTAACTCTTGCAGCATTATTAGAGTGTGGAAAATGGACATCCTGTTTTTCTAAATTTGAAGGGAAATGTTTTTGAGTTTTGTCCCATTCAATGTAATTTTGGCTGTGTGTGTGTCATATACCATCTTTGTTATAGTTTTGAAGGTTGTTTCTTTACCTAATTTTTTGGTGAGTTTTTATCACAAAGAGACACTGAATTGCAAGAGCTTTTCTGCTCTGTTGAGGTCTCACAGCTTTTGTTGATTTGATTGATGTGATTATTAACTGATGTGTAAATATTGAGCCACACTGGGATAAATTCCACTCGGTTACGACGTATGATCTTAATGCAGTGTTGGGTGTCTGGTGTCACTGTCGGCTTGAGCAGGCTCATCAAGGATCCTGGTGTGCAGTCTCCTGTCGGTGTTGTAGCTTTGTTTGAGTTTGGCATCAGAGTAACTTGGCCCTCATGAAAGGAGTTTGAGAGTTCTGAACTCCTCAGCATTTTGGAATAGTTGGAGGAGTGTTAGAGATAGTGCTGTTTTAACTAGTTTGTAGAATTCTGTTATGAAACCTTCAGGCCCTGGAACTCTGAAATTTCTCACTGTCACTTGTGATGGGTCTTTCTGGATACTCTACATATTGATTTATTTTGCATAGGTTTTGTTTATCCAGGAATTCTTCCATTCCCTCCAGGTTTTCCAATTGATGAGCATGTTGTTCACAACCGTTTCTTAGGATCCTTGTGGATGTGTGGTATCCGTGGTTGCGGTGCCTTTCTCATCTCCAGTTGCTTTTCTCCTACAGCTTGTTTTTGCTTTTCTCACCCCTGCATCATTAGTTTAACCTCTTTCCAGTTATTTTGTGCATTTACTGTGATAAACTTCCTGCTTCCAAAGAATTTTTGTTTACTTCTCAATTTATTGGATGGCTCATTGGTCGCGCAGGTGCATGCTATCCCATTTCTCAGTTTTCCATGTTTCTTGATGTTGATTTCTAGTGTTATTCCTCTGTCACCTGAGAAGATACATGGTATGATTTCAGTTTCTCAAAATGTGCTGAGACTCTGTGGCCTGTCCCAGCCTAGAAAACATTCGTCCCCTTATGTGTGCTGAAGGAAAATGGTGTCTTCCACCTGCCAGATGAAAAGCTCTCTGAGTGGCTAGAAGGTCAGTTTGCTTTAAACCTTGTATCAATGCCTAGGGATCTGTGCAGGGCATTGAGTCTTTTTTTATTTTTAATTTTATTTGATTTTTAAAATGATTTGGTCTACCTGTATGTTTCAACTGGGAAATTGAACCCATTACATTCAAGGTTAATGCTGGTAGACAAAAACAAATCCCTGCTGTTTCGGTGGCTGATTTAAATGTTCTTTTCTGCTTCTCCTGTCCTTCACCCTTGCACTCTGGGAGCTTTCTGTGTGCGAAGCCTGGGCTCTCTCCCACTTTTGTTTGGTGCATCTGTTCTGTTAGGGAATTTGGTACCAGCCTGTGTTTTCATGGTGGCTATATTTTTATTTTTAAAGATTTATTTTTTATTGGAAAGGGAGATTTACAGGGAGGATGAGAGACAGAGAGAACAATCTTTCACCCTCTGGTCATTCCCAAAATAGCTGCAATGGGTGGAGCTGAGCCAATCTGAAGCCAGGAGCCAGGGGCTTTTCTGAGTCTCCCACGTGGGTGCAGGGTACCAAGGCTTTGGACTGTCCTCGACTGCTTTCCCAGGCCACTAAGCAGGGAGCTGGATGGGAAGTGGAGCTACCAGGATTAGAACCAGCGCCCCTGTGGGATCATGGTGTATGCAAAGTGAGGATTTAGCCTCTGAGCCTTTCAGCGTAGGCCTCCCTGTAGAGTTTGGTGGTAGGACTGGTCCCAGGGTTGATGAGGCCTCTTGGTTTGTCTTTGGAAAAAATATTTGTTTTTTTTTCTCTTTCACTTCTGAGACAAATTAGAGCCCCTTTCTCAAAGATCTCATTTCTTGGGCTATACATTTTATGTGAGAAAAGTAGGTAAGCTCATGGTCTCTTTCAGAAAAGTATTAGCAATGACTGTGTCTCCCCTGGGTGTATTTTGGGGATGGCTGTGCAGGTGCGATGGAACACTGCACTTTCATGTCCTTGAGCCAGCTCCTGCCTTGGCTCTGTCTCGGGGAATAAGGAAGCTACACTTTTCCCCAAAGGATAAACTTAGGGAATTTTCTTCAGAAAAACAAAACCGCAGCCTTTGAGGCATTTCAAGTGTTTTACAGATTCCTAACATTGCCCTCAGTCAAAATTCACCGTGTGCTTAAGTGTTTAAAGTTTGCATGCTGTACTCTGAGGACTGCAAGAAAATAGGGTAATTTTATAATTTAAAATAGTCATAGATTTATTTACTTTTTTACGTGAGAGACAGGTTTACAGAGAGAGAAGGAGGAGCAGAGAAAAATCTTCCATCTGCTGTTCATTTCCTAAATGGCTGCAATTTCCAGAGTTGAAGCGATCTGCAGCCAAGAGCCAGGAGCTTCTTTTGGGTCTCCCCAGTGGGTTAGGGTCCCAAGAACTTGGGCCATCCTCCTCTGCTTCCCTAGGCCTCAGGCAGGACATTGGACCAGAAGTGGAGCACCTGGGGCTTGAACCAGTGCCCATATGGAATGCTGGCACTACAAGCATAGGGCTAGCTTGCTAAGCCACTGTGCTGGGCTCCTGCATCTGTGTGGTTGGAGAGGCCTCTAGAACTGTGCAGGAGGCAGGCGGCTAGCTCCTCGTTCAGCAGGGCTCTGAGTGCCTGGTCCAGAGCCTGTAGGTAGAGGCCTTCACTGACTGTATGCTGAGTAAGGAATAAGAAAAGCAGGGAACCCTAGCAATGGATGAAGACCTTTGGGCTGATTCAAAACGCAGGCCAGCATCTAGACAGAATCACACAGAAATGCCGTCGGTCGACTTGTAAAGGTTTAGATGTGCTCGTTCCAAAGATATTTCAGGCTGGGCTGGTCAGTGACAGATACCATCTCTAGTTGCTCATGGGGTCAGTACTTCACAGACAAGAGTAGAGCGAAGGAAGGAATGAACGATGCTGGGGAACACGCTGCAAATCCTGCTGGGAAGATGTGGCTTACAGCCCAGCCCTCAGGGACGTTCGTTCGTCCTACCACTCTGCGCCACAAGGTGGCACCCCAGAGCAAGGCTCTTCAAGTGGTGGTTTTTTTTTTTTTTTTTTTTTTTTATTGTTAATTATTTTGCATTATGTGACAGTTTCATAGGCTCTGGGAATCCCCCCCTCCCTCCCCCTCCCCTCCCCCCGGTGGATTCCTCCACCTTGATGCAGTATTACAGTTCAAATTCAATCAAGATTCTTTCCTTGCAAACATATACCAAGCATAGAGTCCAGCTACTTATTGTCCAGATTGGTTGAACAGCACAATCTACGATCGCAAAAACCTGAAAGCAGCCAAAATGCCCATCAGTGGAAGACTGGCTAAGAAAGCTATGGTTCATCTACTCCATGGAATACTACTCAGCTATTTAAAAAAACGAAATGCAATTCTTTGTGGACAAATGGGCCCAACTGGAATCCATCATGCTAAGAGAAATGAACCAATCCCAAAAGGTTAAATACCACATGTTTGCCTTAATCTGAGATGAAAAGAGAACAACTTGGAAAATAGTACCTGTATATTGTAATATTAGTTGTGGGTTTTGTTTTAAATCAGAAGTATGAGTTTAGCAGTGAACCATGGACACCAATTTGTGTTCACCAAAACTTGGACCCAAAGTATGTTCAGGAGCTCCTCGCGTTTCAAAAGTTTAAATTTCCAGAGGAATGAAGACAGGTGTTTTCTTAGGAAAGCGAGGGTACCCCTGACTCTGCCAGCACACCGTGCTGGCCAACTTGGAGATGGCTTTAGTTTAGCCAGTGTGTTCAATGTTACCTATGTAGTCTTTAAAAACATTTAAAAATTTATTGGAAAGGCAAATGCAGAGAGAGACTTATTGATGGGTTAATTCACATCCCAGATGGCTACAGCAGCTAGACCAGGAGAGCCTGACTGCAGAGGCCAGGGACAAGGAGCCCAGGTGTCCACCTGCAGCCGGGAGCCCCCAGGGCCATGCTGCAGTGCCAGTGTTGGCCAGCACGTGGCGCACTCCAGAGCACCTGCCCTGCAACCGTGTGGCTTTGAGAATTCCTGTTCCTGCTTTGGTGGGAACACTGCCTGGTGAGTCCCTACCTGGCAAGGTAGTACATCCCTACACGTGTCTTCCCTCCTCAAAGGAAGCCCTGTCCCCAAGGGTCCTCCTCCAAGCAGCAGTGGACTTCAGCTTGGTGCATGGGGCAGACGATCCATACTCAGCAATGAACAGGGGACAGGTTTTCCTTCCTGCTGTCAAGGATAGATACTAACTGGGATTTTCAAAAATAGGACACGATGCATTTCAGACCAAAGGAATGTGTGTGTGCGGGGGATAGTCCCTGATGTGCTGTGTTTCTCTTTAGATGTATCATCTGAGAGTTCAGTAAGGTCAAAACAGTCCAGATTAGAAGGCGACGTGCCAGGATCCTCCCGCGTGGCAGCTAACACCCCACATCCAGTGGGAGGTCCTGGAGAGAACGAGATAAAATGTGCAGGCGGAACCGGCCCAGTTGGGTTGCAAGGGAGTTCCAGTTAAAAGATCAGAGTAGCTGCGGAGGCCTGAAGACTAAGCAGTTTTTCCCTTCCAAAGATAAACTGTTGCATAAATTACAGATAAGAGCAAGCACCATCCCCTGCTAGCATTTTGATAGCTGTAATTTCTCGGGAACTGAGTGTTCTAACGAGGGTGGGAAAATTTTTGGTTTCTTCCTGCTAAGGGCCATTTGGCTATTTATAACATCCCTCGTGGGCCACATAGAATTGCCAACTTAAAAATTAACCTGTAATAGATTGGCTTTGAAATCCCACCTACAGTTGCCTTGGCAGGACCAGACCGAAGGATTTTGCCGGCCAGTGTTAAGCAGTGGCCGCGGGCTGTGCCTCTCCCGACCCCGTTGTTCGGGTCTCTGCCCTCCCTCATGGTTAGCAACCACATTTTTTTTTTTTTTTGCTTTCAAAACGACTGTATGAGGCAGTTTTGAGAAAGCTGACAAAAAAATGTGTATTACAGAAAAGCTCTGTGTAGCTTTCAAAATTGTTTTGTACCCAAATAATGATATCTTCAGATTTCAATTTTTTTTTTTGGAGCTTTTTCAAAATCATCTCACAGCAACTGGGGAGAATGATCTGGCGCATCCGTGTGTGTTGGCTGGGCTTGGGATAAATGTCCCCATGTATTTGGAAGCCAAGGGCTCCTAAAGATGAGGCTGCAGTTTCCAGACACGGGAAGGCGGTGCTTCTGGCCTGGGTTGAGTCCTGGGGTTGCTGGGGGCACATATGCATCAGACAGTACCAGCATCACACAATTTTTAAAAAGATTTCTATTTGTTTTTATTGCAAAGTCAGATATACAGAGAGGAGGAGAGACAGAGAGGAAGATCTTCTGTCCGTTGATTCACTCCCAAAGTGGTCGCAATGGCCGGAGCTGAGACAATCCAGAGCCAGGAGCCTGAAGCCTCCTCTAGGTCTCCCAGACAGGTGCAGGGTCCCAACGCTTGGGGCCATCCTCACTGCTTTCCCAGGTCACAAACAGGGAGCTGGATGGGAAATGGGGTTGCTGGGACACAAACTGGTGTACATATGGGATCCTGGCATGTGCAAGGCAAAGACTTTAGCCACTAGGCTACTGCACCAGGCCCACATACATTTTTAGACAACTTATTTTTATTTGAACGGTGAATTTTCAGAGCGAAGGCAAGAGAGAAAAAAAGAAGTTTCATTTGTTGGTTCATTCTTCAAATGGCTGCAAGGGCCAGAGCTGAGCTGAAACTGAAGCCAGAAGTTTCTTCCAGGTCTCCCACATGGGTACAGGGTCCCAGGGCTTTGTGCCATCCTGCTCTGCTTTCCCAGGCCACAAGTATAATGCTGGAAGAGAAGTGGAGCAGCTGGGACAAGAGCAACATCAGACGGCACGCCGGTACTGCGTTAGTTTGCTGTGTCACTATAATTTTTTTTTTTTAATGAGAAATGAATGAGTCCATGTGTGCCCATCCGTTCTGATCACTGCAGGCCCACTGAAGCCCCGTGAGGCCAACAACCTGAGGCCAGGTGGCCCGCTTGTCCCTGTAGACACAGCCCTGACCATCTTCTGGGTCTTCCTTGAATATATCCTAGCTGGCATTCAGGATATTAGAGCAATCGCTGTGACTGCTAAGCTCTAGATGTTTAGGGAAAGTAGGCTGAAGGGCCTGTGGGAACTCTATCCACGATGCCACAACCAAGGCCAGCCCTGCTGCAGTCACAGCGGGGCGGCCTGGGGGGCACCTTTGAACCTTGGCTGAGTTCTCTGGGTAGAGGATGGGCTGGATACACCTACTTTGAGCAATTTGTTTTCTGCAATGTTTCTTTCTGTTCAGAAGGCTTCTCTGCTCCATCCCCAGAAGGGGCGCCAGAGGGTGCAAATGGTTCTGCCATCATCACAGCCTTTGAAAGCTTCTCCAGGCGCCTGAGAAGAAAATATGAGGTAACGCCGTCCTTGAATTTCATGGCTACTTTGGCTACTTTGTCACACACCAAAGCACGTGATGCGAAGTGAAGGAGGCCAGACCCAGGTCCTGTGTGGCTGGCCCGCTGACAGGTGGAATTGAAAGTACCTTGAGGGCAGGGACCGGAGGAAGGGTCTGGACGACATGGGCAGATGTTGGTCACACTGTGGAAAGTTAGGTTATAAGAAGGACAAGTTCTGGGGATCTACTGGGCAGTGCCAGCACGTTCAGGTGCAATGACATGCACTTGAAATCTGCTGAGAGTAGAATTTAAATGTTCTTACGATGCACAGAGAAGTAACTGGAGTGATGGATGTGAATCGGCCTGGTGCACAGCGATCATTTTACAGTGCATTCCAAAAGGGTGAAGAACGTGACATGAAAATGTGTTTATTTTCACGCCAACATTTGGTGACACCCGTAGCTTTTCCTGCATAGTCCACGAGCTATTTGAAGTATAGAATTTCAGAATTTTTGCATTTCAAAACTCAGCTTTGAGTTCTGCTTTCCATTAACTTTTTAAAGTACTCTTTTATGTAGAATATGAAGCTAGCGCACGTATGCTTTGAATAAATATATTCATCAACTATGCCTCCACAAATCGAGGAGGAAAAGGTGGGGACAGACTCATCATTGTGAGAGGTGTGTGTGAGGTCAGACTGGTCCTCGAGCCCCTCTCCTCCTCCTCGGCAATGCTCCAGGGACCCTCAGCCATGGTTGCTGACCTCAGTGCCTTTATGATGCGGGTTTTACATTTTAGGAAATTCTCCCTGCCCGGACTCTCCTGGGCCTGAGTGAGTCGTTACTGGATCGGATTCAGGGCTAGACTTTAGTGGCAGCATTCTCAGACAGCGGGGCGGCCAGCAAGCCATGATGGGAGGAGGGAGAGTGAACAGGTGGTGGTCTGGCGGGGTGGTCTGGCGGGGTGGCCCCTAGAGAGGTCGGAGACATCTGGGAGACTGTGCATTCAGGTGTCCGGCAGCCTGGTCAGAGGATGAACATGGAAATCACTGCAAACAACACATCAGCCATCCTGCTCCTTGCAGATCCCTAACGACTTAGCTACGAGCACCTATGAGAAAAGTGTCTTAGACTAACTGATATCATTCAACTCCCTTGGTAAACTACGCGTCTAATTTTCCACAATCCTAATGGAAACCAATTTGAAATGGAAATGTATTCACAGTGTGTGTACTGATAGCATGAATATACGTTTTCCCATTGCAGCCATTGTTTATTTGTGCCTAACCTGAAAGGATTATTGAAAAGTGTGTACCAAGGTGCCTTATCGTAGTTTCTAAGCAGTCATGTCTGCATGAATATTATTATGTGAGAGTATTTCAGAAAGTTCATGGGGAATGAGATGAAGAGCAAGTTTATTGGGGGTTGGGGCAGAAGCTTGTGTTTACATCCCATGCATGCCTTTTGGTAAGCTGTAAAGGTTTCATGAACTTTCTGAAGGCCCCTGATCGGCTGGCAGTCTGTTTTAGATGTCTAGCATGAGCTCCGCCCTAGGCCAGTTGAACCCAAAAGTGATCCTTTTGCTGTGGTTTAGCTCGGGCACAGAGAGAGTCTGCTTCATTCAGACAAGGCAAAGCAAGCACCAGAATGCCTCAGGACACTTTTAAACCAGATACACCTGTGCAGGTAAGCGTGCCTTTCAAAGCAAATTTATAGCAGGATGATCATTCCAGTGTTTGTGCCCTGGCCACTGCTAAAGCCGAGAACAACTGAAGCCCTGGGCACGTTCGAGGCTCCATGCATCTCTCCATTCTTCATTTAGGTAAGGGATTAACAGAGCTGCCCTACTTAAGCAAATAGCATTTTTAAAAACCTACAACCCAGTTGTGGAGAGGAGCAGGCCCAGCTATCTGTGTAAGCAAGCAAACAAACAATGCTAGATAAAATGAGATGTGGCATACCCATCCAGTGGGATCAGCTTCAGCCCTCCAAAGCAATACATTCCGAGATATGTCATGACCTTTGAAAGTCTTGCAAACACTCTACTAAGGAAGTGTCCAGAAAAGATTCTGTCCAGAAATGATTCAGTGTGATGCCACAGCTCTGAGCTGCTCGGAGCCGTCACGTTCAGAGACAGAAAGCCTATACAGGGTTACAAGAGGCTGGCTGGGAATGTTATTTATTGAGACTTTCTCTTTGGACTGATGGACCAGTGCTGGAAACAGTGATATTGCCTACAGAACCCCAAGTACACTTTGTACACTGGCATTAGTGAAAAGGATTTAATTTTTACTATAATAGGAAAATCTGTACACTCCTGCACACCCTTATGAACATGTAGCAAGAAAGGAAAAGGTGCCAAGATTTCAGGGTGCCGAGAGCCCAGCAGCCAAGGGGTCCTCTCGCTGCGGGGACCCCAGCAGCGAGGGGGTCCTCTAGCGGCGGAGACCCCAGCAGCGAGGGCGTCCTCTCGTGGCGGAGACCCCAGCCTCGAGGGTACTGTCGCTGCAGAGACCCCAGCAGCGAGGGGGTTCTGTCACTGCGGAGACCCCAGCAGTGAGGGGGTCGTGTCTCTTCCCAAGTGTCCTTTAAATCATCTGAGTTTCCATAACTTTCCACATGAGTCACTTTTCCTATCCACTAGCTGAATGTTTTAAAACTGGAGACGATTCAGCAGCCCCACCTAGAGCGGAGTTCCTGTGCAGTTTAGTCAGCTAGTTAGTATTTAATCTGCAGACTGGTGCTTAGCATAGTTTCCAAGTGATAAATTTTAATAATTCTTGAGAAAGAAAGAAAAGCAGAAGTCATGTTAAAACATAAGTGGCGAAACAAATATATGATTTAAACTACTTTTCTATATTTAGCTGAAATTTTAGCAGTGGAGTTTGTTATTATTGGGCTAGCACCCCTTGTGTCAGGAGGTCTTAAGAATTTTGGCAGACAGGAAAGCTGACGGAAAGTCTCTTTGGCTAACAAAAGCCCTTTCTTAAGCGCTCGCAGGTTTCCATTACAGCAAATTGAGAAAACCCAGGAGGAGAGAAAATACTAAAAGGCACTATTTTTGTTCAGACTCTCATGTTTTCTTTTTCTCTCTTTTCCCTCTATTTACAAAAAATAATATCAAGAATTTCTTCAGTACAGTGGATCTCCACAGGCTCATAAATGTACACTTTGCCTATGTTGTCAGGAGAAAGTAACTGACCTTCAGCTAGAAAGTTTGTGAATGACAAAGGGTCATAGACTTGTCAGGGATTTTAGAGATTCAGTCTGCTATCTGCAATCCATGGAAGAATTCAAGAACCAGATACTAACAAAGGTTAGCAGAATAATACTATTTACTAGCTAAGCAAAGCTATACTCAGGTTGTGGAGCATTGTGTGGAGTGAGCTGCACAGGTTTAAGGTCATCCCTCTGTGATCTGGAGGTAAAGCAACTGCTGCTTTGTGGGGAATTTTTTGGGATGGATTGGGCAGTTGTAGGAATTGGATGACTGCCCATTTTCTGGAGTGTGTAGGAAGTGTTGGAAGTATGGTGGCATCCAAGTACATGGGAGTAGGATTGATAGCCATGATCATTTTGTTACATTGAGGCTTTGCTAGGCTTCATGTCATTACAAGATAGTTATCAGCCATGCTGAAATTATCAGCAGCACTGGTGCTGGGCAGTGGCTTGGCTACAGCAGCTACTTCAGGTGGCGAGTCAGGGGAAGCGTTGAACAGAAGATCTGGAAAAGATGACATATTCCCTCTACAGCTTTCTCTAATCCCTAAAAGTCTCCTTAACTATCACAGAAGGAGTGCATTAAATTTTAGAAACTTAAGGTAAAAAATAGTTGGTGAATTTCCACCAAAAAAAAAAAAAAACCATTATTTTTCCAGGTGGAAGTGTTTCAAATGAAATTTAAGGACTATTACAAATTTTATAGAAATATTCTCACTTATGGGCCCGGCACAGTGGCCTAACAGATAAAGTCCTTGCCTTGAACTCATAGGAATCCCGTATGGGCGCTGGTTCTAATCCCAGCAGCCCCGCTTCCCATCCAGCTTCCTGCTTGTGGCCTAGGAAAGCAGTCGAGGATGGCCCAAAGCCTTGGGGCCCTGCACCTGTCTGGGAGACCTAGAGGAAGTTCCTGGCTCCTGGCTTCGGATCAGCACAGCACCAGCCATTGCAGTCACTTGGAAAGTGAATCATTGGATAGATTGATAGATTGGAATCATTGATAGAAGATCTTCCTCTCTGTCTCTCCTCCTCTCTGTATATCTGACTTTGTAATGAAAATAAATAAATCTTTTTAAAAAATATTCTCATTTACAAGGTTTATTTGAACATTTGTGAATTTGGGGATATAAAAAGCTACACTGAAAAGCAAATTCTCAGCTGTTTTCTGCAATTATAACATTCTAACAAAAATTACTTGATGTTTTCTTTCTTCTTTATAATCACTAACGTATGTGCACTTTTTACAAAGTCACAGTTCAGCAAGGCAGTCTGTAGCCAGCAGAATTTGAATTTTGTGAAACTGAATTTTGTGTTGGCCAAAATAAATAATGTCTACCTTCTACATGGTGTTTATCAAGTAGCAGCGGGGTCCAAGTTCTTTGACGCAAGAAATTGGAGAACCCAAAAGAAGATAAAGGCAGAGTTCAGCAGAGAAACAAAATCTATGTGCATGAAAATGAAAGAGTGTGTCTGCTCCAAGGTGAGCTGCGGTCAAGAAACTTCGGACCTTCCTTATATCTGAGCTAGTGCCAAGGGGGTGTCTGAGATAGAGCGTAATCCAATGTTCATAAGAGGTGAAGTCTGGAGGGGCTGTGCTTGGTTAGCACTTATTTCCTAGCCTTTTTTTTCAAATCTTGGAAGCATCATGTCTTTAGATGTGTGATGAGAAAAGAAGTGTCAGCTGTGGTAATTTCATTATAGTGGCATTATAATTAGCTCAAAGTCATTTCAAGGTCACAGTCAGCAGCAAATTTATTGTTGACTAGCAGCAGCTCTAGACAATGGTCTCACAGAAGTTAGGAAGTCTCTACAGTGTGGGTAGACTGATATGGTGGAAGCTGGAGGGTGGAGCTGGGTAATTCACTCATTCTTGTTAGCTAGCTCCTTACTTAGATCATATATCCCCCTCTTGGAGATTTTCTTCTCTCGATCTTTAAAAAAAGGCCAGGCAAGGTGGACTATTTTTCTTCTTACATCAGGCTGTCAACACTGCCTTGTAAGGGAGCAAACATCCCTAACAAATTGATCTAGAAATCCCACTGTGGGAGCAAGTTTCACCACTAGTGGTTGGTAGTGACTGGAGTCCCTGCATGACCGTAATTCTTACACAGCATTGTTAAATTCTGGAAAACAACAAATTTTACAATTGCAAGAAGTATGCATGGGCCAAAAAGGATTGTAAGAGAGTAAAAATGCATTTTTCTGCTTCTCAAGAGTGTTAGAAGCTAAAGAACATTCATTGAAACACTTGGATTAATCATGAACCTTTTGCTATCTTTTAAGTCAACTCTTATTTTATTGATCACTACATATACCCCGCTATGTTCTGCCAGTAGGTAATCAAGGGCTAGTGATTGCCCATGACCACTTCAGCTAGAGGATCTACAGAATTGTAGGTTACTCTAGGGCCTGGCCAGTGCTCTGGACTGTCACCTGAGATAATAGCCATGTGTCTCAAAGCAACCTCCTGGTACGTAATGAAAGTTTCTTCTTTTGCTATTGCAGTAGGATGGCTTAGCAGAGTGATTTGATGCTAATGGTAGTTTCCCAATACAGATAGAAGTAAGAGAAGCATGTCACTTGAGATTCAACAACATTTCTTTTTTCTTTTTTTTATTATATATATTTTTATTAATTATTTTGCATTATGTGACAGTTTCATAGGCTCTGGGAATCCCCCAACGCCTCCCCTCCACTCCCCTCCCCCCTGGTGGATTCCTCCACCTTGATGCAGTATTACAGTTCAAATTCAATCAAGATTCTTTCCTTGCAAACATATACCAAGCATAGAGTCCAGCTACTTATTGTCCAGATGGGTTGAACAGTTTCTTGGGGAGACCATTTCTGGTCTGAAGTTAGAGCTGGTAGAATATCATGACAGTCAATTAAGAGTCCCAATATAACATCAACAGCAATTTGTAACATTATGGAATTGACATGGTTTTGAGTAACCAGTATGTTAAAAAAAAAAAAAAAAAAAAAAAAGCAAGTCCTAACCACAACCTATGATTAGCTCATTGGCATTTCAATTTTAGTTTATAGTTTATATACAGGACCGGCTACTATATACCTTAAAATGGCTATAAGGTACCATTCAGCTGTCTCATGTCTATTTCATTTTAGTATTTAGCCATTTGTTGTGTTGAAGTATAATTTTGCTGATCTTGGCAGATTTTAGGATAATCTAGACTGGCTTGTAACTCTAACAAGATATTTGTCGACATTTAAGATGCAGAACATTTTTTTTTGGTGGGGGGGATGTGCAGGAAAATCCTCAACACCATGGTGAGGAGTAACTAATCTTTGTGTCCCACCCAGCGAGGCATGAGCCAATCCATGCCAGCTCTTTCCTGTCAGATTCCAAGCTCTACTTCCTGTTGTTTGTTTATTTATTTTAGTTTTTTTTTTTTTAGTTTGTATGATTGTTTGTTTGCTATAAGGAGTTTTTGAAGCGATCCTGATGGTCATTGCGAGGGGGAGGGGTCCAGAGGTGGAGCCAGGCTCGGTCCAGAGAAAGCTTTCCTCCCTGGTCCGGAAGGACATTTATTGTTCTTCTGTTTCTGCAGACCTCTCAGGGCTTCTGGTTGTCTTTCCGATGATGCTGGTTTCTGCGCGGTAGTGTTTGGACTTTTTCCATCCCCTGCGGAAGCTCCGGTTGGGGGTGGGTGACCTCAGAGTACTCGGCCTCCAAGGGCATCCAATTCCCTGTGGCCTCCTTGGCAGTTGGGATATAGTCCTTATTGCTCAAATTAATAGTTTGTGGTGAAAGTCTGGGAGTCTTCATGGTTGGGATCCAAGCTTCCTCCTTACCACCTGCTCCACTCTGGAGTGCCCCCCTGCTCCACGCACATGACCTCCTGTTAAGAGGTTGTCAGGATCGCACCCGATTCCCTCCTCATGCATTGGTATAGTAGTTTTATTGTTGTTTAGTGCCGCTTTGAGTCTGTCAACAACATTTCTTTAAAAATTATGTATGGGCCCGGCGGCGTGGTCTAGCAGCTAAAGTCCTCGCCTTGAAAGCCCCGGGATCCCATATGGGCGCCGGTTCTAATCCCGGCAGCTCCACTTCCCATCCAGCTCCCTGCTTGTGGCCTGGGAAAGCAGTTGAGGACGGCCCAATGCATTGGGACCCTGCACCCACGTGGGAGACCTGGAAGAGGTTCCAGGTTCCTGGCTTCGGATTGGCGCGCACTGGCCCGTTGCGGCTCACTTGGGGAGTCAATCATCGGACGGAAGATCTTCCTCTCTGTCTCTCCTCCTCTGTGTATATCTGGCTGTAATAAAATGAATAAATCTTTAAAAAAATTATGTATTTATTCATCTGTTTGTTTGAAAGGTATGGTCACAGGTACGGAGAAAGGAAGGGAGGAGAGGAGAGAAAGAAATATTTTCCATCTGCTGATTTACTCTACCAAATGGCCACAATAGTAGAGGCTGGACCAGATTGAGTCCAGCAGCCCAGAACTCTACCCAGATCTGGCACTTGGGGAGTCAGGAGCCAAAGCACTTGAGCCATATCCTGCTGACTTCCCAGGAATTTGATCAGAAGTGGGACAGACGGGACACAAACCAGCACTCATACAGGATGTCAGCATCAGAAATAGGAATATAAACCAATGTGCTACAGTGTCAGTCTCCTGTAACAGCCTGGATATCTGTAGGGAAAAGTTTATGGCAAAAGGAATAATTTTAATTATCGTTTAGCACCTAGAAGATCAACTTGAGATTTCCAATTGGCTCACAATAGTAAGCAGAATCGTGTGGATGTGTCTGTGAAGATGCAAAGGGAAGCATTTCCATTCTTGACAGATAAGTCGCAATACAAATGTTTCATAATTTAACTGAAGGAACAGTGTTAAGTACCATCAGGGAAGCAAGGCAGATTGTCAGGAGAGGGCCTTTCCATCAATATCCATAATGACACAACTCTATGAAGACTGACTGGGGCCCCAATGTAGGAATTTGGAACAGACTAAGCAGCTCCTGTGTCTGAGAAAATGAGCATCACACCCTGCAACATCCACAGTGATCCAAATCTCCAGAAACATCGTATGGGAAGTGCTGCATGGTCAGACAGGTTGTGGAAGCTGTTTGAATTCCCAGGCAAAGTCAGACCACAACTATGAATGCGAGGGAACTGGGAATCCACCCCGCCCTTCAGAGCTGAGGGAAATCCCAGTTCCAGTGTTTATATAAGAAGCAGAAACTGACTGGACTTTTCATTTGGAGACATTAAGTGCACCACTGTCCCAGCTCACACCCACTACATGTGCTTTACCACACATAGGTTTTATTTGTTTTTATTTGAAAGGCAGATCAGATTTACACAGAGAAGGCAAGAAAGAAAGATCTTCCATCTGCTGGTTCTCTCCCCCCAAAAATTGCAAGAGCCAAAACTGAACTGATGTGAAGACAGAAGCCAGGAGCTTCTTTTGGGTTTCCCACATGGGTGCAAGGTCCCAAGGCCTTGAGCTAAAATCTGCTGCTTTCCAAGACTACAATCAGGGAGGTGGATGGGAAGTGGGGCAGCAGTGGACACGAGCCAACACCTATATGGGATCCCAGCATTTGCAAGGTGAAGATTTAGCCACTGAGCCATTGCACTGGGTTGCTGAAACATTCCTTTGCAGCATTTCACACATGGCCAACCTAGTGGGTTGGAGGGTACATGCAAGGTGCAGGTTGCAATGACTGTTACCATTTAAACTTGTTGTCAAACAGTTGTGAGTTGATCAAATCTATCCCCAAAATCAGATGGAGATGTACTCTCAGAGACTCAAGGGTCTTTATTCAGCCATCCCACAATGGCTGGGATGGCAGCCACTTAGCAAGTTGCTGATAGACTACTGCCAACAGCCTCCACAGTGAAGGGTGTTAAACTCTGAAACCACATTCTGGGTAGTAAGACAAACCAGATGAGGTAGTAAAAAACAAGACACTGTTAATCAGATAAAGATAGAGATGCACAGGTGGGAGCTGTAAGCAGTTTACAGAAGCAATAGCAGTGTTGTCAGCATCTGGGGTTACAGCCCCCAACAGTCTTTAACCAGAAAAAACATGAATCATGGACCATATGTCCGGGACTTGTCCTTCTGTCAGCTCTTGTATAAGGGGTAGGAATTGGGTCTCCAGGAGATCAAGATGGAGTCACAGTTGTTCGCAGTTCAGTATTACCCTGTATTAATGGACTTTGGAAGGATTTCCTCCTTGGATTGAAATCAACAGCATTTCAGAACTATCAAAGCCACTTTAGCAGAATCCTCAGAGAATGCTCTACATCAGGCATGTCATCAGGTGGCACTTCCCCATCCCTGGGTAGTGAGGTGGTTGGGAGGCTAGAAGCAGCTTCTCCCTTATCTGCTCCCTTCTCCCAGACAAGAAGAAAAAGAAAACTTGGAAACAATTTTCTCATCCACTTCCCCCTAATCCTCAACCCTTCCTACCCTGATCAACTATGTAAATATCATAAAATATTTTTAAAAATCCATGTTCACCAAAGCAGATTTAATTTGCTCATTGAGTGCTTTTATAATGCACAAAATATTTCATCATTAAATGCATGCCTTATGAAATATGTGCAAGATTTTGCTAATATTCTCGAAAACAAAGGCCCAACATCCAGTGTTGGAAGTTGAAATACTCAGGAAAATATAAGAGACTTCAAAAATTTGTTGGAAAACCAACATTTAAAAATAAACTCACATTGGTGCAAAGACAAAAACAAAATCTGACTTTCCAATACAAATAAATAAATCTTTAAAAAATAAAGAAAAATTAAGGCCCAGTGCAATGGCTCAGTCAGCCAAGTCCTAACATTAGGATCCCTTACAAGTGCCAGTTCATGTCCCAGTTGCTCCACTTCCCATCTACTGGCAAAGCAGTGGAGGACGGCCCAAAGCCTTGGGACCAACCTGGGAGACCTGGAAGAAGCTCCTGGCTCTTTGCTTCAGATCAGCTTAGCTCTGGCCATTGTGGCCATGTGGAAAGTGAACCAGCAAATGGATAATCTTTCTATCTCTTCTCTCTGTCAGTTTGATCAGCATTTACAATAAGAATAAACAAATCTTCAAAAAGTAAAATTAAAAATAAAAAATGTTGGAGCCATCATATTTAGTGGCATCATTTTAACATTTATGCATTAGGAAATCTTGTCAAGCTCTATCATAACTCAAAACTTCATAGAACTTTATGTATATAAAACTTTATATAACTATAAAACTATATAAAATTTTATCATAATTAAATTATTATCATTTAGCATATAACTCAGTCACCCATAACAATTCAACAGAAACCTGCAGAGATTTTAACATTTTTGAAGAAAACGAAGTTCTAAGTTCTGTGTGAATACTTATGGAGGATTTTTACAGTTCAGTTTTGAAAGATGACTTATTGCCCTGATAATGTTAACATGTTTTACAACTTAGAGGAAAAAAGAATTAAATTGCCCAATTTTATCCACAGTAGAATTCAACCTTTTTTATAGCCAGATGTTTTCTCCAATTGTGTCCTTAATTTTACAATATCTATCATCTACTTTTTACCTATGTGACTGAAATTCTAGCTCTGTTTTTTAATGAATAGAGAAAGGCAAACAGGAAAGGGGAAATGAAGAAAAGAGGAAATGAAGAAGGAAAAGTAAGAAACGGCAAAACTTTTTCTGGTTTGAGAGAAAAAAAATATTTGTTTAAAAAAATTTTCCTTTGTGCATGCAATGCACCATTGATTATACTTCTTCACTATGTCAAATGTTTAACTCAGTTATCGTATGTTCTGTATTAGACTGAGGGTGAAAGTATACGGCCATAAAGTTTTTGTGGTATTCAGTACATATAAATTTGATATAAGTAGGAGTGACGTAATGTGGTGATTCAGCAGTCCGATTCAATTTAGACCTAACTGCTTCAATTGAAATTAGCAGTTCTCATGTTTTCTGTTCATCCCACAGACTTTTATAGACTTACACTGACAATCATCTGCATCAAAACAAAAAAAAAAAGGAAAGGGGGTTTTTAAAACAACACTGCTTATTGTACTCAGTATCATGACTTAATGGTTTCTGGAGAACAATCATTCCCTTGGGAGTTTAGTATCTAGACCAAAATTGAAATTACAGAAAGTCCTGGGGTTCCCTAAGTGTTTGAATTGTCTCATTAATGAGTTCAAGGTGCACATCCTTACTTGCCACTACAGAAAGAAATCTTTTCCTGAATGTTTTGAACAAGTCCCTAATATGAGATATGATGGGGGCTTAAAAGAACATCTACAGTCATTTATGACCAAGTTTAGGCTCTCTCAATTCAATTATTAAATTGTGACTATAAGGTGGGTAAGGGAATGACAAGAGCAGAGAAGCTGAAGCCACAGATGAATGATTTATCCTATGCTGGGCTGGAGCCCCACCTTCACTGTACAACCTCAACCCCTTTCTGTGCAGCTGACATGCTGTTCGGTAGCCTGGATTAAAACATGTGTTATGAAGTCCACAAATCATGACAAAATCAGGTAGGTAGCACAGCTTAAGAGAATCTCATTCCAGGAATAAGTCTTCTTACAAAAATCATATTTTTACTATATTAGCTTAATATATAGCAATTATATTCTTATTATAGTGAGAATTCAGTCTTTAAAGGCCTTAAAGATATTGACAGAGGCCATGCCCAATTCCTACGCCTATTGCTGAGAAAAGCCTCAAGTTGATTTCAGGCTTTGTTGTTAACCCACAGAAAGCCAATCACTGACATTGGGGTGGTAGAAGAAAGTAGGTATTATCGAAAAGTACAGAGCAAGGACTGGACAGATTTTGCTCAATTTCTGGACTCCCAGAGGAGTTAGAGGTAATGGGTTCTTAGAGATTGCAATTGGGGCTGGGAAGTGTGTGTTCAGCCTTGGGTCCAGGTTCCTGGTTGGTCAGTGGAGCTCATGGCTTCCCTTTGACAGCTGTGGTCTTTAGGGATTTTGTGATGCCCAGATGGGCTCTAGTTGCTCTGGGAGGTATGTGAAGGTGGCAGTTATATTTTGCCTGGACCTGGAGTTTCCCTGAAAATCACCACCAGGACAACAGTGGCCATGGAGGTTCTTCTGTATTGGAGAAGTAAATGACTCTGAGTCAAGGAATGAAAATCATATACAGTCAGCTGGATAGGTCAACGAATTCCCTTTGATAAGGCGTGAGCAAGGACACCTTCTACTAAGGAAGACAGACACGAGCTTGCATCCTGCTTTTGCATTGAGGTTCTATTTTATTTCTATTTATTGTCTTTTCCTTAAATATATTTTTATTTTTAATTTTGAATTATGTGGTACAATTTCATATAGGCTGGAATTCCCCCTGAAACTCCCACCCCTCACATATTTTCCCCATTTTACTACAATGGTGTAGTCCTTCAAAAGGAATCATAATTCCATCAGTCTCTTATTTAAGTGTTCCCTGACATTGCTGGTACAGATGTCAGAAAGTCCAGCATCCCATTGTCTACAGATAGCCAACAGTTTCATTGGGAATCCATCTTTCATATGGAAGCAGAGATGCATGTTCCATTATACCCCCACATCTGTATTTGATAGAGCCCAGTACTCCACCACTATGTATTACCATAAGTGAGAAGCCATGAAACAAGGTCACAACTGGTATGAGTTAGAACAACCACAACAACAACAACAAATGAACCAAGAGAAAATGTGTCACTGAGAAACCAACACATGGGTGACACAAAGGAAACACAAAAGTCTCTTGGGAAAATGATGCCACCGTGTAATGCATGAGCCAGTGATGAATTCGACAAGAGAAAAGAAATTAATTGGAATAAACAAAACTGAAACAACAAACATCAAAACACATGGGATATACCCAAAACAACAAACAAACAACAAAAAACAGTATGGATCGGATTATTGAAGTTAGACTTTCCATGCTGGTTTCCTTATATAAGAGAGAACACGTAGAATTTGTTCTTTTGTGATTGATTCATTTCACTGAGCATAATGGTCTCTAGTTGGGACCACCTACTTGCAAATAGTATAATTTAATTCTTCTTAATAGCTGATTAATAGTCCATGGAGTAAATGTACCACAGTTTCTTTAACCACTCTTCCTTGGATGCACATCTAGATTTTTTCCATGTCTTTGCTATTGTGGATTGTGCTGCTGCAAATATAGAATTACAGAACCCCTTCTCATATGCAGATTTCAATTCTATTGGTTATATTCCTAGGAGTGGGACATGGCAGATTTATTTGCAGTTCTCCAAGCACTCTCCATACTGACTTCCACAGTGGTTGTACTAGCCTACACTCCCACCAACAGTGAAGGAGGGTGCCTTTCTCCCCACATCCACGCCAGCAGGTGTTGTTAGTAGAGTTCTGAATGTAGACCAGTCTCACTGGAGTTAGGTGGTACCTCAGTGTGGTTTTCATTTGTATCTCTCTGATGGTTAAGGAGCCTGAGCATCTTTTCATATGTTTCTTAGCCTTTTAAAATAACACAAATAAAAAAAATTATATTCACCACCATTTTATCAGCTATTTCAGTATTTGTGTAGATGGATTCACATTTCCCTTTGATATACCCCTTTACTATTAAAAACAAATTCCTTTGATTTTTCTTACAGTGAAATTTTCTGGTAAAGAATTTTATATTTTTGCTTGCATGAAAATATTTACTTCCCCCTAATTTCTCAGTTGTGTATTAACTTGGTACAAAATTCCTGGATTTTGCTATATTTAGCTTTTCTCTCAGATCATGAAAAACGTTAGCCTATTATGTATTGGCTTGTATAGCTTTTAGTAAGAAGTATGCTACAATTTTTATTTACATTTTTCCATGTATAACATCTCATTTTCCTGATTGCCTTCATGCTTTTTAGCTTTTTCTTACCTTTTCAACAGAATATAATACATCTACATCTGCTCTTATTCTTTTCTTTCTTTCTTTCCAAGATGTATTCTTCTGAATATTCTGTACTTTGAGGACCTGTATTTTAAAGTCTTTAAATAAAACATTTATTTTACTTGGAAAGTCAGAATTACAGTGAGAGAGGCAGAAACAGAGTCTTCCATCCTCTGACTCACTCCCCAAGTGACCACAACAGCCAGACATGAACTAACCCAAAACCAGGAGCCAGGAACTTCTTCCAGGTCTCCCATGCAGGTGTGGGATCCAAAGAGTTGAGTCATCCTCTCCTGCTTTCCCAGGTCATAAGCAGAGAGCTGAATAAGAAGTAGAGTAGCTAGGACTGGAACCAGAGACCTTGTGTGATGCTGGTGATGCCAGGTGGAAGATTAGCCTATTACTCCACATAGTCTATCCCAATTTGTAGTCTTTTTTTAAAAAGATTTATTTATTTTTATTACAACATCAGATACACAGAGAGGAGGAGAGACAGAGAAGAAGATCTTCCTTCTGCTGACTTACTCCCCAAGTAGCCACAACAGCTGGAACTGAATTGATCTGAAGCCAGGAGCCTCTTCCGGTTCTCCCATATGGGTACAGGTTCCCACCTTGGGCCATCCCCAACTGCTTTCCCAGGCCACAAGCAGGGCGCTAAATGGTAAGCAGGGCCGGCAAGATTAGAAATAGCACCCATATGGAATCCTGGTGCATGCAAGGCAAGGAGTTTTAGCTACTAGGCTACTGCACCTGGCCCCCAATTTGTAGTCTTAAAATTTTATATATAAATGAATTCTCCTCCTCTCTGTATATCTCACTTTCCAATAAAAATTAAAAATATTTCAGACCAAGGATGATCTTCCAATGAAACTGTTGAATTTATCTGGACAATAAGATGCTGGACTCTCTGCATGGTCCATGCCCGCAATGAAGGAATCATGACTGGATATGAACTGTACTACTGTAACAATATGGAGGAATTCAATATAGGGGGAGGGCTTGGGGAGGGGTTGGGGGAATCCCAGAGCCTAAGAAACTGTGATAAAATGAAATTTTAAAATTAAAAAAATATATATATATATATACATATATATGATTAGAAGTATGATTAGTTGTAATCATAAATACAAAATAAAAGAGAAAAAGCACTCTATTTTTCTCTATTTGTACTTTTCAGGCCAGCACACAGATTATAATTTGCGTATGTGAGAGGCCTTCCTGACAGAACAGAAAAGTCTTGCCCTTTAAACACATAAACCAGCAGGTGCTGGTTGTAGCATAGTATGTTAAGCTGTCACCTCTAACAGCAACATCCATTTGAACACAGTCCAAGTCCCAGGTGCTCCCCTTCTCACCCAGCTCCCTTGCTCATATGCTTGAGAGATCAGGAGATAGAACAAGCTGGGGCCCTGCCATCCATGTAGGAGACCAGGATGCAAGATGGAGTTCCAAGCTCCCAGTCTCAGCCTGACCCAGCCACACAAGTTGGGACCATTTGAGTGATGAATCCGTGGAAGGCTCTCTCTCTCTCTCCCCGTTCTCTCTTTTTCCTTCCTCACTCCTCTCTCCCCAATCTCTTTTTCTCTGTAATTCTGCCTTTCAAATAAACAAATCTTTTCTAAAAAAACAATGTACCCCAGTACCCACATGATAGCCTAGTGGCTAAATCCTCATCTTGCATGCACCAGAATCCCACATGGGCATCAGTTCTTGTCCCGGCTGCTCCACTTCCCTTCCAGGTCCCTGATTGTGGCCTGGGAAAACAGTCAGCAGTGGCCCAAAGTCTTGGGACCCTGCACCAATGTGGGAGACCTGGAAGAAGCTCCTGGTTCCTGGCTTTGCATTAGCTCAGCTCCAGCCTTGCAGCCACTTGGCAAGTGAACCAGCCTGCCAGAGGCCAGCTCCAGCTAAGTTCAGACCTCGAGAAGGGTGTGTGGAGTCGGCGAAAAGAAGACACACGAGACACAGACACAGCTCAAGAAGCTGTCTTTTTTATTTACCTAGCCACATCACAAGCTTCTGCACAAGTATTTCTATTTTTACTTCATGACTAAGGTGGCATGCAGACATTTGGTCATACTGTTTGTTACTTCATGATTAAGCAGGTGCCCCTAAAGATGATTCTGCAAATATGTTCATATTCTTCAAAGCAAACCATTGTTCATTTTTCAGTAGTGGCCATGGAGTGATGACCAGGACTCCAAGGCCAAGACACATGTGATTGCCTGCTAATCAGTAATACATTCCTACTATATTTTTATTTCTACAATTTACCCATCACTGAATGGGAAAAATTTCACATGGGAAAAAAAAATATAAAGATTCAAGACAAAAGTTACAAAGATTAAATCCCCTTACAACTATAGGCTCTACAACCCCATAAGCAATCAATCAATAATTAAAAGCACATCTCTATTAATAAAAGCATCCATAAGTTCCTCTAGCCAAAATCATAAAAGCAACTGATTCAGATACATTTTCTATGCATCAAAGAATTGCAAGGACAGGCTATGATCCCAATAAGATCGCAGTAATTGTGTTAATCACCAAAGCAGTTTCAGCTCATACTCCTATCACTTTGACTAATATTTAGGATATTTTCAAGCCCTTTCCCAGAAGGTACACTACATGTCTGGGCCAGATTCTGAGGAAATGGTTAGGCACACAATAAGGTGTCCAGAAATGGCATGGGTTTAGTTGTGCTCCTGTGTGTAAATTGTTAAAGGCCCATTCACCAAGACATTATCAGCAATATTAATTCCCAAGCTCACATCAGTTGCAAAACCCATCTCACAGGGGCAAACAACAATGCCTCAGTGGACGACAGAATTCTTAGTGGGGAGGTTGAGTGTTCATGCAAAGGGGGTGAAACTGCGTCACTGTGCTTGGAAAGCTATCCACCAGGCCTTGCCATACAGCTGGAAGCTGCTTGTGGCCTTGCCAACATGGGAGCTATTCTCTTCACACCTTCATGTCATCCACACCCACTGCACAGATCCCAGCACCTGCCAATGGAAGATTTTCTGTCTCTCCTTCTCTCTGTAAATGTGACTTTCCAATAAAAATAAATCTTTAAAAGAAGACACTGGAGGGCCTGGTGGCATGGCCTAGCGGCTAAAGTCCTCGCCTTGAACACGCCAGGATCCCATTTGGGCGCTGGTTCTATCCCGGCAGCTCCACTTCCCATCCAGCTCCCTGCTTGTGGCCTGGGAAAGCAGTCGAGGACGGCCCAAGGCACTGGGACCCTGCACCTGCGTGGGAGACCTGGAAGAGGTTCCTGGTTCCCGGCTTCGGATTGGCGCACACCGGCCTGTTACAGCTCACTTGGGGAGTGAAACATTGGATGGAAGATCTTTCTCTCTGTCTCTCCTCCTCTCTGTATATCCGGCTTTCCAATAATAATAAATCTTAAAAAAAAAAAAGACACTGTACTACTGAGAATAAAATTACAAATCAAGATCTCAATATGAAAACAACAGCATAGTTTATTCCTTTGCTTAAGACACTATGGGAAGGAGAAGGACGATATAATGATGTATAATTTGAACATACTTAGAACATGTTATGGTTATAAATATAGTTTATAGCTATTATTGTCTTGTATAAGATATGAGTAAGGAAGAGAAAACGTTTCCTTCATAATTATAGGTTCTGGGATATGAATTAAATCGACACAAAGCAGAATAAAAGGAAAACACTTTTAATTACTTGTGCATACATCAGAGTCCCCCCCCAAAATACAAATCTCAAGTAAGGACCAGCATCCTGAGTTACACAAGGAATAGAAGCTTGGGCTTGGAGCTTGCAGAGGTTGGTGACCTGTTGTTAGCATTTGATAATGACTGAGAAGCAACTGAAGAGGACAGAGTAGTAAAGGTGCTGCCTCCTGCTCTATATATCCCAAATGCCACAAAATGAGCGAACCCTGAGAGAGCCCAGGAGACCCTCCAGGTGCCACTGTGTGTCGTGAGAGTGATTCACACACGTTTCCCCAGAACGTCCACTCAGCTATGGATTGGATTTGGTTATCTTAGCATCACATAGTCCATAAATAATGATTCAACAACATTTGTTTGGGGTCTTTTTTCCCTAAAATATGTATTTATATATATTTATTTATATATCTTACATATATTTATACAACACATAAATATATGTATATATTTGATATTTGTATGTTTATATGTGTTTATATTTCTATATTCTATGTTTCTATATTCTATATATAATCTGGTCCAATAGCAGATATATATTTTAATGTATATATATATTATATATATATATATATATCTCCAGTATCTCAGGCATAGACATTGAAACCTGTGCTCAGTACATTGGAACTGCTCTACTTCCTAAGGGTTACTGAAAGCAGCTCTAGCTAATGGTTGCTCAAAAGCCAATGCTTGAAAGACAAGAGTTGGTGCAGGAAAATTGCATGCTGTTAACTCATCAGAAGCACTTGTAAAGAAGAATTAAGAGTGAGGGAGGAACATGTTTTTGCTTCACTATTTGCAGGCTCACATGATTTTTTCTGATAACTATCTTGAATTTCTTCAGCTCCAGGTCTGAGTGGCAATGGTCTGGGTGGCATCGGCTTGATTATTTACATCTGGCGGTCATACGTTTTTTTGAGTTAAACTTATCTGATGTTCCAAAACTTTAGCCAACATCACCGAGGTCAATCCCTGAAATTCTTAAGCAAACATGATTTCTCTGAATTTAAAACACACAGTGATTTTTTGTTAAGCAAAATGGGGAAGATGACAGAAAATGGAGTCACTAGAATCACGGGTTCCATAAACACTCATGCCAAGTCTCTTTTTTCAGTAAGTTGTCCTCTTTTAGAAGAGTTCATGAGACCTATTCAAGTATGAATTTTAGTCAGAGTTGTTAAATAGTTCAGGATATGCTGGGATCAATTTCTCATCTTGTTATACCTCTAGCTTCACACGGCTTTTCAAAAACCCCATAACTGTCTTCTCATACACATTATAAATTAGAATATACCTTCATTTAACACTAATAAATAATTTCCTTGGTCCTGTATGTTTAACATCTCTCTGTAATATATTCTTTTCCTAGCATACAAAGTTACCTATATGCTCCAAATACTTTTCTTCCAAAGTATTCATGTTTTTGACACCTGATGTGGCAATATTCTCCCAACAGTGGTTTCCCAGTAAAGGGACACTAATTCTTTAATGGTATTCCTTCAGTTTTATAATTCTCATACACTGTAGAGTATGCTTACTGCATTTTCCTTTTTCACTGTCTCAGCAGTGAAATCTTCTGTTTGATGCATTCACCCTGTGCACAGCGTACCACACCTGGAAAGCCACTGCCATGGATTGCCAGTCACCATTTCCTGGGAAGGCTGTACTCTCAGACACATGCGTATGTTTTCACATGCGTTGGCAAAATAACCATCAAGGGGTGTGTGTGTGTGTGTGTGTGTGAAAGAGAGAGAGAGAGAGAGAGTTCCTTAATTGAATCATTCTTCTGACCTGGTTGTATGGTTTCTTCTGTTTTACAACTATCGTTAACCCAACGAACATGGAGATTGAATTGTCTAAATCTATTTGACCTATTCTCCCCAGTGCAGTTGAAACTGTCTCTTTCTGTCAGTCGAATATGATGGAACCCTTAAGGTCTTTCTCATGCTTACTGTTTTTCAAATGCAGTTTGGCCAACTTTGACTTCAGCATTACATTCTTAACACTCAGAAAGACATACGACTGTAGGCAAAAACTGTACATGAAAAATGCAGTCTATCCACTGGAATTCTGCAAATGTCTTCCTCACTAATTCGTTTTGGCTCAAGAAGGGCATCATATGTATCCTGGGTCAGAAGGAGGTCCTTCAAAGGATGACAGCCCTCTTGGAGTTTTCCACGGTGGGAAAACATTCCACTGACAAGCTCTGGAATTCTAATGTATGACCTCGACAGTCTAACTTCAGCATCAAGCAGTTGGAACAATATGTATTCATATGGCATAATCCCAAGATCATTGACAGTAGTTAGCACTGTAATAGCAGAAGTGTGTGTTTGGCAGCATGTTGTGTGGGCAAGATCTGTATTCGATCTTTTCATCCCCTTGTTCCTAACAAGCCCATAATAGTAAAGCCATTCTGGAGCAGGATTATTGAATGTTTTCTCACATTTCCTCTCTGTCTCTCCACCTCTCCCTTGCCCTCTTCTCTCCCTTATCTCTCTCCTCCCTCTCTCTCTCCTACCCATATTCCTTCCATCCCTTACTTCCCATCCCATCTACTTATGTATTATTCATATTTACAGACTCTTTCTTGTTCCTTCTCTTCTTACTTTTATGTGACATTAATAACCAAGAGAAAATCTGCTCTACAACGTATCTATCTGTTCCTGGTTTCATCAAAACTCCCATGAGAACGAAGAATCATGCAGTCTTTAGTCAGATTTTTTAGCTTACTTTCTGTTCAAAGAAAATTATGATTCCAAAGAGCATTTGATAGTTTCAATAGTATCACATCCTTTTAGCCCAAGTTAGTAACACTTTAATCATATATTCTCTATTTTTATAAGTGTCCTGTAAGTAACTGAAGTACACCTCAATTGATATAATTCACACTTATGATTCTCCTGAAACATGTCCATTCTTTAGAGCTAATAGTGCTGGTTTGTGTCCAGTGGACAGCTGGGAAACAAGGTCCTTAGGATTTTTTAAAAACAATTGTTTATTTTGAAAGTTAAGAGGGAGTGAATAACAGAGAATGAGAAAGGGAGGAAAGGAGAAAGAGAGAGATTCTTCCACCCACTGTACACTCCTCAGCTGATCACAACTGCCAACATTGTACCAGGCCAAAGCCAAGTGCTAGGAGCTTCCTCTGGGCCTCCCACTTGGGCCTCTTCCATCACAATACATTCTGCTTGCAAAGTGTCCAATATTTTCTCTACCTCATCCACTTCATGTAGCATATCATCAGACACAGCTCATAAGAGAAAGCTGTTTTAATATTCTCTGTACACATCCCCTTGTTTATAACCCAAAATTTCACTATGTACTTTCCCATTTTCTGATTACCACAACAGCTTTACAAATTGTTTTTCCAGGGGATCACAAGTTTTGAAGTCTACTTCAGCAATTTCTTTAGCTATTTTCCAGCTTTCGCTAACAGTTTCCATGCCACATTTAAAGTCTGGTTTTGTTCCCTTTTAGGTGTTTATTAGGATAGTCTCCTGCTTCAGTGTGCCTACTGCTGCATCAGTTGCCTAAGATAACAATAGGAATTCATAACAAAACATCCCCCAAACCTGGCATTTAAAATGTTAGCAATAGGGCAGGCTACTCCTCCGCCTGTGATGCCAGCATCCCAAATGGGCAGCGGTTCATGTCCAGGCTGCTGCAGTTCTTATCCAGCTCCCTATGACCTGGGAAGGCAGCAGAGGGTCACCTGGGTCCTTGCACCCCAACACTCATGTAGGACACCCAAAAAGCTCCTGGATCCTGTTTTGGATCAGCTCAGCGCCAGCCACTGTGTCCGTTTGGGGAGTAAGCGAATAGATGGAAAGCCTCTCTGTAAAATTTGCCTTTCAAATAAAAATAAATATTTTTTTTCAAATCTCAGGAATTCATCAGTTTTCACACATCTCTGAATAGGCTGGTCATCCTAAGCAATGAAAACACTATTATTACATTTATCAAATCAAAGCTTGGCTGCAGCTAAATATTTTAAAGCATCCAAAAGTTTTCCTTGAGCTATATATATAGTACATGGTTTGAATTATTTCTGAAGAAATATGAATGTCATGGATATTGACTGTGCAAATAACAAAGGCACTTTTAGAACAACTCAAAGTTGCACACAGTCTCACTCTTAAATGTTATGCCACACAAAATTATGACTTTGTATCAAATCATCACAATTTGTTTGAAATTAGAACTATTAGCATGAGATTCAGGTAATTTTTTCCACATAATTATGAGCTTAAATGAGTTCTGGGTTTTGTCACTTAAAATTCTTAAATGATAAGGATACTCAAGTCATTTTTAAAACATAAGAATCAACTTGCATATGTTAATTTTAAATCCTTTTGAGGAAAAATACTTATATAATCAATAAGTGGGCCTTCAGATTTCACCTATTAATATTTTAAAAAACTATTCCAGAAGAAGGTAGATATTAGTTAGCTTATGTGTTTGAAAAAGGCTAAAGTGAAACCAGAAGTTTGCACTGGAAGAAACGCAGCAGCCTTCGAATGAGGCTTTCGAAGCCGCCTGGCTTTTGCGCATCTAAAGTCCTGCCGTTAGGCAGCAACCAGCCATAGAGGAGCCCCAGCATTCTCCACTCCCACATTCCAGGGAAGTCTTCTTGGCCTACCACCAAGTGCAATGAAACCTTGCAGGGAATTTCAATCCTAAAAGCCCTTTGTCCAGCCATATTCCCGAACAAGAAGGGGCAAAGAGAAATATAAGAAATAGATCCCCAGCCCAAAAAAACTCCAGCATCAATGTAGATTAGGCACTCAGTTCCTTTGTGAGTTGCCCACCTGGCCTGTCAGGTGTACTGCTTAGGTGGACTTTGGTTGCTTCCTTCACACTGCTCTGTTTCATGTCTAAATTCTTTTCTTGTGAGGGGACAGGATTCTCTGTTCCAGCTGTTTCTGGGAGTAAAACAAAGAAAATGACAGAAGTGAAAAGGAAACGCAAATCTTTCAATTGCTCTTTCTGCTGTCCACCAACACTTAAAGTTGTGTGTGTGTGAGTGTGAGTGTATGTTGTAAATGCCCTTATTCATGTTGAAAAATTTAAGATTAAGAATGATGTATTTTGTTTGACATGGGATTAATGTTTCCTCAAATTAAACTAATTAATTCCCCAAGAAAACTTAAATTTAAAAAACTGCTGAGTTCACTGAAGTTCATCCTTATAGGTCACAGCTAGTTAGTATTTGTGCCTAAGTGGATAAGAGAGCTCAACCCTTGCACGGGATGTTACTCTGAAAACCAAAACAACTACCCTTCACCTCCGTTTACCAGCATGGTTTGAATTCAGTTGTCACAAGTTTGGATAAACCTGGTAGAGAAGGCATATTGAGCAACCCTAAGGAATGGATCATAGGCCAGACTGAACCCTGCTGAGTCATTAGCTAGAAAGACCCAGGCAAGTCCATTCCGAGGATTGAAAATAGCGGCCATTAGAATCAAGATGCCGGAATAGGGTAAGGACATGTTTATACAGACAGAAAAACATTTAACCAGGATGAAGCAGAGAGGACATATTTCAGGAAATAGGAAAGGACAGAACAATGGCAGAGGGGTACCTGGAGACTGACAGACACAGGAAAGCAGCTGACACAACGGTGTGGTGTTGCAGAGACTGATATTCCAGCATGGCAATCTGAATTCCACAGCAGCCGGAACTCCACCAGCAACCAGGTGGGAAGGGACTTTAACTGGGAGCTGGGGAGGTGAACCCAGACAAAGAACTGCCTGTCCATTCTGCTGGTCCGTTTGATTTGACCAGGAGCAGAGACAGAGCAGCAGATCTCAGATGGGCAGTGCAGGAACAGAGTGGATTTCACAGTCCAGTCACCCCCCTAGAGCTGAATTGGGCGCCATTTTGCATAAAGAGGAAAGGGCAAGGGAGAGAACTGAGCATGCGCTGAGCTGGGAGCGAGCCCATTTCTGTCTGGGTGTACTGCAATGATGTGGCATTCTACTTGTTCCACTCAGGGCAGGTCTGGGTAGCCCTCGGATCTGACGGCCAGCAAATCAAGAACCTTAGTGGTTGTACGGCAGGCACCATTTTGGGCACTGTGGCAATAGCTTTAGGACTGCAGGGGACAACAGTGAACTGCACATGTGCTGATCTCGCGAGAACTTGCTGAGGTCGAGATTGCACTGGTCCCACAGGAAAATAATACTGACTGTGTCATCGTACGGGTCAAAATAGGTCCGTGTGGCACCCAGACCTAATATCCAACAGGTTCTGACAAGATTAGCGCCACCAACGACCTAATTATATAGGACACCTGGTGTCTCTCTAATCCTGGGACCTGCTCCAACTGGAAGTGGGAGAAAGGTTGCAGAGACAACGCTGCAGCCTCACCACGGTATCACAGGAGGTGGTGAGTGGTGAGCCAAGAGCTGGGGCTGTGGAGACCACAGTGCAAATCTGACATAAGAACCCAGACCTGGAACTTGCTGGAGGTTGTGGCACAAGTGGCTGCAAGAAAAGTTGTGTACCAACCGCAATAAGTAAAATCGCATTGTAGCCCTGTGGGTGACAAGGCTTAGAAATCTGCCCCAAGGAGAAGACTCTGCTAACCAGAAGTACAATGATCAAGAGCAAAAGAAGAGACAAAGGCACAATGAATATTGCCGACAACTCTCCTGCAAGGGAGCAAAACCCTATGCCAATCTCAGAGTTAACTGAGGAAGGCATCGAGAAAATGGGGCACACAGAATCCATAAGACTCATTTTAAAGATTCTGATGAGAATCTTATGAGAAGCTTATGCAAGAGTTCAAAGAATTTAAGGAAGCAATAAAGCAAATCAAGGATGGTATATCAGAAATTAAGAACACAGTAGAGCAAATTAAAAGTACAGTGGAGAGTCTCCAAAATAGAATGCAGCAAGCAGAAGAAAGAATCTCAGAATTGGAAGGTATTTCCTGCCACCAGGGGGAAGCAAACAAAAAGCTGGAAGCAGAGCTGGATCAGGCCAAAAATAGTATTCAATTGATCTTCCTCTCTATCTTTGTGCCAGTACCACGCTGTTTTGATAACGCCAGTAAGACTGGCCCACATGAATAAAAGCACCAACGACACTTGTTGGCAAGGTTGCGGGGAAAAGGGAACCCTACTCCACTGCTGGTGGGGCTGCAGGCTGGTACAGCCTCTATGGAAATCAGTATGGAGAATATTCAAACAACTCAAATTCAACATACCGTATGATCCAGCAATAGCACTCCTAGGAATATATCCAGAACACTTGTTCTATGAGAAACCAACATGCACTCCTATGTTCATAGCAGCACAATCAGTAATTGCAAAAACATGGAAACAACCAAAATGCCCATCAACAGAGGATTGGATAAGAAAGCTATGGTTCATCTACTCCATGGAATACTACTCAGCTATTAAAAAAAACAAAATGCAGTTCTTTGTGGCCAAATGGGCCAAACTGGAAACCATAATGCTAAGGGAAATGAGCCAATCCCAAAAGGTTAAATACCACATGTTTGCCTTAATTTAAGATGATATGATGTTATGTATAACATGTTATGTTTTGAATGTTATATGTTGTGTATAAACTAAAATTGAAGTATAGGTGAGGTGGTCACAGAAGGTGGCTGGGAACCCGCATTTACTTTTAACATATTGGTTACTCATTACTATGTCAATTAATTCCATAATGATGTAAATTTTTGCTGATGGTATGTTGGAGCTTTCAATTGACTGGGATGATACTCTGCTGGCTCTGTCATCAGACCAGAGAGGGTATACCTAAGAAGCCGTTGAACTTGACTGGACAATAAGATGCTGGACTCTATGTTTGGTATACGCTTGCAATGGGGAAATCTCAACTGAACTTGAGCTGTGGTTATGCAACAAGGTGGAGGAATCCACCATGGTGGGAGGGTTTGGGGAGGGGTGGGGAGAACCCAAGTATCTATGTAACTGTGTCACATAATACAATGTAATTACTGAAGTTAAATAATAAATAATTAAAAAAAATAGTATTCAAGAATTGAAAGACACTCTTAAGAGGCCAAGTCTAAGAGTTATGGGAGTCCCAGAAGGTGCAGAAAGAGAAGCTGAGTTTGGAAATGTATTTAATGAAATAATAAAGGAAAATTTCCCTAATCTAGAGGAAGAATTGGGAAACAAGTTCCAGAAGGGGCACAGAACTCCCAACAGGCTTGACCAAAAGCGATCTTCACCACAACATATGATCATCAAGCTCTCTTCAATTGAACATAAGGAAAAGATCCTTAAATGCGCATGTGAAAAAAATCAATTGACATATAAAAGAAAGCCAATTAAGCTTACAGGAGATCTCTCACAGGAAACTCTACAGGCAAGAAGAGAATGGAGTGACATATTCCAGATTCTAAAAGAAAAAAATTTTCGGCCCAGGATAACATCCAGCAAAGCTATCTTTTGTCTTTGAAAATGAAATAAGATTCTTCCACAGTAAAGAAAAGTTCAAAGAATTTGCCTCTTCCAAACCTGCCCTACAAAGGATACTTCAAGATGTTCTCTTGGCAGAGAAGAGGAATAGCACTTACCAAAACCAAAGGCAAATGGGAAGAACATCTCAGTAAAATGACAGCAGAAGACTAAACCAATGAACACCCCATTGCTAAAATGACAGGACCAATGTAACACCCATGTATATTAAACTCTGAATGTAAATGGCTAAAGCTTAATCAAACATCATAGAGTAGTAGACTTGATTAAAAAACAAAACCCATCTGCTTATTGTCTGGAGGAGACACACTTCAACAAAGATTAGCGGAAACTATATCACATGGGTTTTGTTATTCTCTGTTAGTTTCATCTCTTCAAAACACTTCCTTCTGATTAAATCATTCAATGACTCATATATCATACGGTAGTATCATTTTCTTCAAGAAGGTTCTTGATTTTCATTTCTTCAGCTACACATTAGTCATTTAATAGCATGTTATTTAACTTCTTGGTGTTGTTAATTTCTTTTTTCTCCCAGATGTTAATTTTGTTTTGTGGCTCTTCATTTAAAGGGATGTATAGTAGCTGTGTAATGGAGACTGTCATATCTAGTAACATGTCATTTAACTTCATGGCATTGTAAATTTCCTCTTTTCTTTCTACTGTTGATTTTGAAACATGACTTTTCATTTAAGGGGATGTACAGTAGCTGTGAAACGGAGACTAACATTCAGATGTGAGGATGTAGTGTGGTATGCATTTCTGCTTCCAGACAAAGATAGATTTAAAATGAAACTGTTTACTATATCTTTTTAATTAATTATTTTATTAATTATTTATTAATTATTTTATTAATTATTATGCATTATGTGACAATTTCATAGGCTCTGGGAATCCCCCCAACCCTCCCCACTCCTCTCCCCCCTGGTGGATTCCTCCACCTTGATGCAGTATTACAGTTCAAATTCAATCAGGATTCTGTCCTTGCAAACATATACCAAGCATAGAGTCCAGCTACTTATTGTCCAGATGGGTTGAACAGTTTCTTGGGGAGACCATTTCTGGTCTGAAGTTAGAGCTGGTAGAATATCATGACAGTCAATTAAGAGTCCCAATATAACATCAACAGCAATTTGCAATATTATGGAATTGACATGGTTTTGAGTAACCTGTATGTTAAAAAAAAAAGCAAGTCCTAACCACAACCTATGATTAGCTCATTGGCATTTCAATTTTAGTTTATAGTTTATATACAGGACCAGCTGCTATATACCTTAAAATGGCTATAAGGTACCATTCAGCTGTCTCGTGTCTATTTCATTTTAGTATTTAGCCATTTGTTGTGTTGAAGTATAATTTTGCTGATCTTGGCAGATTTTAGGATAATCTAGACTGGCTTGTAACTCTAACAAGATATTTGTCGACATTTAAGGTGCAGAACATTTTTTTGGGGGGGGGGGATGTGCAGGAAAATCCTCAACACCATGGTGAGGAGTAACTAATCTTTGTGTCCCACCCAGCGAGGCATGAGCCAATCCACGCCAGCTCTTTCCTGTAGATTTCAGAGCTTCTAGCAACTTAAGTTGCAACTGTTGTTGGTGATATTTGCTCTCGTTAATGTTGCTGATTTTTGATAAGGCAGTCTGAACATACTTTTTTGAGCTGTACCTACAGGGATTTGAGCCAGAAAAAGACCAGATCATAAATCTGTTTTTACTTGTTGAGGTGTGCTGCCCCAATGGGGAGATCAGCAACAATTTTCTGCAAAAAGGAAGACCACTGTTTTCAGATTAAATGGCCACATTTGGCCTCCACCACGTCTCTTTTTTAATTTTGTTTCACAATCCTGCAAAAGTGATTTAAGCTGTGCTTAGCTTATCTGCCACGAGCCACATGTACGCAGCAGAGAGTGGTTTGCCTACTCCTGCATTACATTTTCCTACCCCGTTACTCGTAGCCCTTGATTCCTTTCATTCATGAAAATCTGAATTAAACACTCTTAGCAAAGAACCTTCTTTTTCTTCCTCCAGAAATCTCATAGAAATCGACAATTAAAGCATTTTCGAAGCATATTCAAGGATGAAGTTGAGAAGGGTCAGTAGAAGATAAACAACAAGGAAGCTCCCTAAATATTTGGAAAATACACAAGGCGAAGTGGGGGCAGCTGTAAAGGATCAGGACTATGGATGAGTTCTGTTCCACCTCTGCACACAGAAAATCTCACAAGCTGAAAACCAAAGATACTGCAGAACTCGGGGCTGAAGCATGCAGCCGAAATCGAAGCAAGTGACAACACCACGATTTAGCAGTTACATGTTTGCTCCAAGGTAGAGGTTTATAGGGTACGTCATTATACAACTACACAGCTCCAGACCAAAAAAACAAAAAACAAAAAACAAAAACAAAAACAAAAAAACAACTCTGAATACCTTGTACACAAGGCCACCTTCCTGTCGTGTTATCTTACCACGGAGTTAGCTATCAACAAACTGCACTTCCACATTTGCTTCTTTAATATGCCTTCCAAATATGAATGGAGAACTGAACACTGACAGGTAATTCAGAAAAATTCCAATTAAAAATATGCTCCAAATAGCAGTAATAAAACAGAGTAGGTGACTTGTAAAAATCATAAGAAAACCTTTGAAAGTATAGGACTAGCATCCTTAGAAACATCAGATGATATATTATAGTCCTCAAGCAACAAAGACCATGAGGGAACTAATGAAAGAACTTCAAAGCACTGAAATGCAGATTAATAACAACCAAAATTCAAATCAGTACAGGGGCAAGGTTGTGAAAATGTCTCAGAAATCTGAAACCAAGTGAAAAATGCAAAACTTTTTAGAAGTTAGGAAATTTCAGAATCAGACTACTAGAAAGTGAAATGTCTGAAATCACAAAAATTCAAGAAGGACTAAGAAATCTTCATAGAAATAATACAGTTGTTCTAGAATCAGAGGACAAAAATCTCCTGGCTAAAAATACCTTGGCACATGCACAACATAATAGACAAGGTACACCAAATCACAACATTCTGGGACATTAAAATAGTAGAAGCTCCCAATGACTTTGAGAAGAAAAATTCAGGTTGTGAGCACAGAGTTAGCAGATCCGAGAGCATCCATTTTGTCACCAGCAACAGTAAAATGGGGAAGGGGAACAGAGATAGAACAGTGCCTTTAAAATTCTCAGTGAAAATGGTCTTAGGTATTTTTTATCCAAGAACCTGTCCTTCAAATATAGAAGTGTAAATATGTATTTTCAAACATTCAACATGTTTGTCTCCCACAAACTGCTATACAGCCTTCAGAGCGCACACCGTGCAGAGAAGTGGAAGGCAGGCAGCAAAGAAGCAGAGAAACCCCCATTCGAGTGCTCAGTAGAGAAAGCTGCGGGGAGCTAGCTGTCTGTGCTACAACAGCCTGTAGCACTTTCCCCAATGGTCCTGGTCCTTGAGTGCACAAAATTATCAACAGATGTTGGCAGATGTGCTTGAGCATCTGGAGAGAAAGAAAAATCAATAGACACACTTAAAAACTAGGCAAATGAGAAAACTTCTTACTCCAGGAAGAACCAAGCCACAGTCACAGACCCCACTTAGCAGAAAATTTTTGCAAATTCTAGTAGTGTAGAATTTAAAAGAATAGATTATTCTGATAGACTTTTGGGAAAATGGGAATAAGCTTATTAGTATAAATTATGTTGCATAAGAAAGTTAAATCATCTTTAGTAACAAAAGCAATAGCAATAGATGCTATCTGAAATTGATAACAAGAAATTCTAGTTTTAAAGATCAGTGAGGATCTGAAATACATGATGGGATAAGCCAACAGCATCCAGTACTGGAGCAACAGCTCAAGTTCTAGTGTTTGCGTTTCTGCCAGTTTCCTAAAAATGGACCAGGGAAAGCCATGAGCAATGATTCAATTACTGAAACCCATATTACCTGGGGGAAGCTGCATTTGGAGTGTGAATCAGTAGATGAAATTCATTCTCTCTCTCTCCATCTCTCCATCTCTCCATCTCTCCATCTCTCCATCTTTCCTGTGTGTGCAACCTTGCCTTTCAAATACATACATTGTAAAAAGAAAAGAGAAAGCAATTCTGCTGGGTTCCTGCTTCCTCTCCAGCTGATTGGTACTGACTGAGCAAAAGTAACCACCTGCTCTGCTTTCCCATCCATCCACACACACATGCATTCACTGTATTCAGCAATACTACAAAAAGCTGTGCAAATGAAACTCAAATCTAAGTTTATTTGGGTGCAGAAGTATTTTTAAAACCCTGGCATACAAGAATCTTCAAAATGTTCATGAAAATGTGTATTATTAAACAGCTATGTATAGATTTTGAAACATTCGCACCAACAAAATTCTAGCAGTAAGTTTTTCAAGTGCCTCCTCTATGTATTTGGCCTTCTGTATCTCCTGAGATAAAGGAAAAAACCAGCTGTAGATTTCAGAAGGTACAGGAGATATTATTTGCAAGATAAAGCCATAAGGCAATAGAGACATTATGAAGAACAAAACAGAACATGGGTCCAGTGCTGTAGCCTAGCGGCTAAAGACCTCACCTTGTACACGCCAGGATCCCATATGGCTGCTGGCTCTAATCCCGGCAGCCCCGCTTCCCATCCAGCTTCCTGCTTGTGGCATAGGAAAGCAGTGGAAGACGGCCCAAAGCCTTGGGCCCTGCACCTGTGTGGGAGACCCAGAAGAGGCTCCCGGCTCTTGGCTTCGGATCTGTTCAGTTCTGGCCGTTGCAGTCACTTGGGAAGTAAATCATTGGATGGAAGATTGTCCTATCTCTCCTCTCTGTGTGTCTGGCTTTCCAATAAAAATAAATACATCTTTAAAAAAACAGAACATATGCAGAGAAAAAAAATGAAAAGTAGAATTAGAAATACCTGCTCTCCTAGAGTGTTACCATTAATTAAAGCACAATTATGAGGAAATTTTTAAAGTATTTTGTGTAAGCAGTTAACATGCTTAGATTAAATACTTTCTATACTATTATTAGAAAACTTATGACCTGGAGAAGTAAATACGGCAGTATTCTGAGCAAACAAATATTGACACGAGGCTCAAAAGTATGGGTGCATTTGACACTGTGAACTCAGTTGGCTAGCATGATAGATTTCACTATTTCGGTCACTTCCCACTCAAAGTTATGACAGTTTGTGTTAAAATTGTTCATCAACATGCATGTATGACTTCCTGGAACGAGATTCATAAAACGTGTATTAAACACTTGGAGAAAGTCAAAAGCATGATGAGTGTAGCAAAAATCAAGTTTACAAATTCTACCTACTGTTCATCATGTCACATGTAATGAATAAATTTCTGATGTTTTGAGGGTTGTTTTACACAGACAAACTGAATCATCAGTCCCATGTCCATTATAAAATCCCCAGCATGATGTCTGCTAAGGAACTGAAATCCATTTGCTGCCTCCACTCTGCTACAGTTTAAGGCTTTTCTTCTATTAGTCAACAGTTAGAACACACAGTCATTCAGTATTCTAAAGGGAAGTGCTGAGAAGTTCCTAAGAAAGGACATTAATTAGGATCAACTTTCCCTGTGGTCCTGCTCAGAAAAGAATATACAAGAATTTAGTAATATTTTCTGACCTGATATCAGTTATGCATATGTGATTTAAATTGTGAAATTTCATTAACTTTAAATTAAGATGTACATATGTGTATATTTTTAAAAGATTTTATTTTTATTGCAAAGGTAGATTTAAAGAGAGAAGAAGAGACAGAAAAATCTTCCATCAGCTGGTTCACTCCCTAAGTAGCTGCCAGTGGAGCTGAGCTGAGCTGATCTGAAGCCAGGAGCCAGGAGCCTCCTCTGGGTCTCCCACGCGGGTGCAGGGTCCCAAGGCCTTTTTTCCCAAGGCCATCCTCTAATGCTTTCCCAGACCACAAGTGAAGAGCACTGCAGGAAGTGAAGCAGCCAGGACATGAACCAGTGCCCACAGGGGAGCTTGCAATTTGAAGAGGGGCAATGCACCAATTGAGCCATTGTGCCAGGCTCTAACATGTAAATATATTTTTTCTGTGTTTATGTTATACTTCGATTTTCAAAATCAAATTATTCAATTTTATTTTCAGGTAGGATATTTTAATAAAAGTCTGTTGAGGGCTAGTCTTATGATTTCTGCACATATTCTTAAAAATCCTTATTCATCTTTACCCCACAAAATTATTACCTAGGTCATTGGTGCCAGGGCCAAGGCCTGTTCTGCCAGAGCCTTCTAATTCCAAGTTCCTTTACTAGTGGCCTTCTTCCATGGATGAGTGGATGGATATAGAGATGAACAGACAACATTCATGGATTGATAGATGGATAGATAGTAGCTAGATAGAAGACAGGTGTTGAAATAGTTTTAATTAAAAAGGGTTATAGGTTGAGAGTTATCAAAGACTACACCCGATCATTGGGAAAATAATTGATTTGGTATTGGGAAAAGGTCAGATTACACATTGATTTTGACATAATTAAGTGCATGTGAGTATGAGTGTTACCGTATCTTAATTTCTTATTTGTAAAAAAGCAGGAACAAAATATTCCCTGCTCAGGCTACAACACCTGTTGGCCTCATGCGACCTGCATCAGGCGAAAACCAGGCTGGGTTGACTATTCCTTCTGGTGCATGGATAAGCCAGAGCGGATGCTCTGCCACAGCATCAGCTGGCAGACGCTGGCACAAGGGACAATTTCTGTCAAGCCAAACTGCAGAACCACCTGCAGGGTGCAAGATCTGGGAATGGGAGTGGGCCCAGAAGGGAAACATTGGGCATCTCCTTCTTGGATTGATACTCCAAATGATGAGCATGAGAAGCAGAACTGGGACAGGCATGGCTAGAAAGAGTGTCACCAGCCAGCACATGTGTGGGCTGGATAGATGGGTTAATTGGGTTGAACGAGGCTTCAATGCCCACTGACAGTACTTAATGGGATATGGGACAGGCTGGTCTAGTCTGCTGTACGTACTGGCAAGCTCAACAACCAGGGTAGGGGAATGGCCTGGTGGGGGTTATTGGGGGTCATTCAGACTAGGTTTCAGCTCCCACTGGTTTGTGTGAGGGTCAAATGTGTGATGGGCAGGATTGGGCTGGGCTGCACCACCCATTGGTTTGTGTAGAAGACTAAACTGGAGACAGAATTGACCCAACAGTTGCAACCACCAGCATGTGCATAAGCTGATCGAGGTGACAGACTGTGCTGGACCCTGTATTGGCAAGCACATTCAAAAATCCGGTCTTGGATCACCTCAGATGAAGTTTCTTTGGGGATCCTCTGAACTGAATTGCTGAACTTAGAACCCCAACCATGGAGAATTTAAGTTCCATGGTCTGACCAAGGAATGCATGTGTCAAAGTTGGGCCTCCTCAGTGGCCTAGATGGAGCAGTGGACAGCATATCCAGGTGCACATGGAGGATATGGCAGTCTATTGGAGTCTGCAGAGAACACCTGGTACCATAACAGAGGACACAGGACAGAGGACAGAACAAATTGATCAACTACCCCAGCCAAGTGTTGGCAGTGAATATCTGGGCAAATAGACTCTAACGTGAACTATGTGAACCAGCGGATTCTGGAGAGATCTCATCGTGTTTGGAGTGGCGAGATCAGTAATTCAGAACTGTTTAACTCCTGAGACCTCTTGAGCAGTAGCCTCAGAGAATGTCCCACACCTGGGACCCTGGAGTGGTGTCAGGTGGCTGTTCTCCATCCCAGGGTGCACAGGTGTTTGGGAGGCTGGGTGTGGCTTCTCTCCTCACCTCTACCCTTCCCCCAGATAGGGAAGGAAAAAAAAGAGAATGAGAAAATAAGAGTCTCACCCACCTTCAATAGCCCTTGACTCTTGTCGCCCTAATCAACTATGTACAAACCATCAAAAATAAAAATAATCAGAAAAAAAATTTCCTGCTCACCACCTCAAACGTGGGTAGTAGGAGATATGAAAATGTTCTAAGCTAACCTGTGTTCAATGGACCTTAAGTAGCAGCAGCTCTCTGCTCTAATTCCTTTAAGATAGGAGGTACCTGACCACCAGCCTCTTGTTCAGCCCTCAACACACTCCAGGTGGAGTGAGTTACCTACTGTATGAATGTGAAATAAGGAACAGGCTGGCTTTATTAGCGTCTCCATTCCCTCCCTTTTAAAAGCGGTCACGCAGGAAAAGCGCAAAGAACACTTCTGCTCCGAGTGTGGAGAGCAACCTCCACGCGCAGAGGTCGGCTGAGCGTTTCTGCGACTGGCGATTCCGCGACTGGCGATTCCTCCCGAGTCTCGAAGTCTCGTGGAAATTCAACTGGAAAAAGGTAAGGAACAAGAAAGACCTTAATTCCTGTTGGTGTGTTTTATCCGCTTTCAACCGCAATGAAGTTGCCATCTTCCTAAAGGCTTTGTTTCTCAATTTTTTAACGTAGGCAAAAGTAAAGATGGCCCTTTATCCTTCTTTAACAAGAGCTAAGATTATTTTCTTACTGTTTTTCACCTACTACAGTTATAGTACCCGTAGTAATGTTGAATTCTATAGTGTTTTCCCCTGGTCGCTTGAAGCCCATGATCCACTCTGATTTTTCAGATTCCAGGATTTCTTTGTATAGTATGTAAATTTGATTTGACAAATACTTTCATGTGGTTTCTGTGTGCCAAATGCTGTGTTTGACTTGAGAGGTTAAGAGTAATGTCCTTAAAGTGGTGTTTCTATTCTGATGGGTTGCGCTTTATTTTAATTAAAACTCTTGTGGAAACTGATTTCAGGGTCTAACGTCAGCAATGTTTGTGGAAAAACAGTATCAGAAGCTTAGAGGTCAGGATTGTTGAAGTATTGGAATAGAAGGTGAGAGAGTTGTGTCTAGTTCCAATCTATACTCAAAGGTTGAGATTTCCTGTTTCAATTGGCCTGTAACCTTAGTTTCTCCTATGTCTTGGCTATGGATTGAGACGTGTTAAAGGCATCATAATGTTATTAGGCAAAGGGGAATTAAAAACAAAATCAAATAAAAAGCAAACAAATAATACAGGGCACCAGCATTTTATGCTTTTAATTAGTAAGTAAATGTATCAAAGGCATGGCGTAGGCCTGCGTGAGCTCTGTGCTTTTGGTGATCCCAGAAGACGGCAGTCAGAAAGAACAGCTCAGCGTATGTATTTACAACATGCATTGTTCAGTGACGCTGTCCCAGGAATCGTGGATTAGTCAGGTGCTGCTGGAGACCTACCCTAGATGTGACCTTTGACAACTGTGGTGGGTTCCATAGGCTTCTGTCTCTGCCAAGTCGTGGTCCTGGGAGTAATGAGGAGTCTCAGACCCAGAGAGCAGGGGAAGGCACCAGAAAGCTCTCAGCTGTGCTGATTTCAAATACCTTGGCCTGGTTTAACCGTATGACAGGGAATGGAGCTTGTGTGCCTGTAATTACTGAGCCACTGTGGGTAATCTTAGGGAAACCAGGGAAAAACAGGAGCATTTCCAGGAGGATTTCCAGGAGCATTTCCAAGAGGTTGAAGAATGGAAAATGTTCCAATTTCCAGAAGGAGAAATGTTTTGAAAGCCTTTGCACACTTAGAAAAGGAAGTGGTAATGACCAGAATTAGTAGATTCAATGCAGCATCTTTTTTTTTTTGTTTCTAAAGCAAAATGTCTATACAGGAATGATATAAGCCATGTGTAGCAAATTGCAAGTATACTAAGCTCAAATGTTTGCATTAATCAGGTCCTTTAAGGAGAAGCAAACTGTAAAAAGGGGCAGGTGCGGTAGCATAACCAGCTGATCCTCAGTCTGCAGCACTGGCCGCCCCATGGGTGCTGCTGGTTCAAGGGGGTAACCGCTCCACTTTGGGTTCAACTTCCCACTGATAGCCAGAGAAAGCAGCACAAAAGTTAACCCAAGTCCCTGGGTCCCTAAGTTCAGATGGGCTCAACCCTGGCTATCACAGCCATTTGGAGAATAAACCAGTTGATGGAAAATCTGTCTGTCCTTCTCTGTAAATCTGTCTCTCAAATACAGAATTTTTTTAAAGGAAGGCAGTGGTGTGCTTCCATTAGGCACCGATTCTGCTTGTTTCAGAAACTCAACTGGTATATCCTCCAATAGTCGGATTTTACATCTTCTTAATAGAATACCTGTTTAATATCCAAACTTTGTAAAATCTCAATACAAAAAGCAGACTCATGTTTGTAAGAGAAAGTACTTAATGTTGATGCTGAAGCTCAGCACATCATTTGTAACAAGAAAACATGCAGGTAAAGCCCTCTTTGTGAGTTGTAGGAAATGGATTCCTGTGTGTTTTGAAAAATACCTTCAATGTGCTCAAAACCATTATTTTAAAGCACCTTGTGGTGGCAACTGCACTTCTTGCCTAGGGATGAGGAAGTAATACTTTAAATATATTCCTAATCCAACAGTCATTACTTACAAATAAGTGCTTTTATATGTTGCTTTGGCAACAGGAAGATTCAGGATTGACATTTTTAAATGCTGTCATTTTTACTTAAAGTAACAAAATAGTTTTCCAGAGATTGTTTTCATGAAAATCAGATGCTTTTGAAGAAATAACTGGCATTAAAAAAACGTGTAGACAGTTACTCTGGAGAAACCTCAGACTACCTCTGCTCATTGTCTTTCTGGAAATCGTAGAACTCGGATTAAACAGGTTGGAGTTCATTTTCAACCATCATGTCAGGAGTTCTGTTTGTCTCTTGACATGTTTTGCACCTCCATGCTCTACAACGTCTTTGATCTCAGTTTACTAACTGTGGGAAATGCAGCCTCCTGGTGGTGGTGTAGGGCTCAAGAGCCCTGGAGGTAGTTGGAGAGGCTCAGCTCCCACCCCCCACCTCCACCCCAGCTAGACTTCAACTCCAGGCTTTTGTCATCCTACAAGTAAGAACACAAAGGAGAGACAGATGAACAGTAGGACAAAAGGACAGTCCTCACTCAGATAATGTGTGCAGGCAATCTCAAAATGGACAATTTCCCCACCTGGCTGGGGTTACATTTTCCTTCTAGCATAAGGAGTGTAGCTGTAGTATGTGTGGTGAGCGCCTTATGGTGGTTAAGGACACCTGGTACCTGATGCAAAGTGAGGCTTAGCTGCAGGATGCAGAGCAGGTGTGCTGAGGCTTTGGCCATGTGGAAACAGCCTGGAGGAGATGGCAGTGTGGATGGCTAGGGTGTTGGCAGTATTCAGCTTCCTGTCCCTCACTGCCTGCCTGCTTTACCCATGTCAAGTATGTCTAATTGACTAAATCTATTGACTTGGTAATACTTTGTGTATAAAATTTCATTTCCAGAAGTTCTAGTAGATCATTTTCAAGTCCATGTCTTTTGCTTCTAAATCTGCTTGTATTTTATTGCTTTAAAGACAATGTTGATCACATTTCCCATGGTTACTGTTTTTCAATGTGCGGTTTGTGGATCTGCTTCTGCTGATTCTGCTTTTTCTCACTCTTGATAACCTATTTCCTGGTGTACCTAATCTTTCATACAGATTATTTTGCAAGTTTGTATATAGCAATAAATGTGGAGGTCTCAGAAAACTAACCTCTCTGGAGAGGATTTACCTCTTCCCTACCCATCTGCGACCCCCCTCATTCATGCTCAGGACTTGAAATTAATTCCCTTAAACCATGATCCCAAGGACCCAGCACAGTGGCCTAGTAGCTAAATCCTTGCCAGGAAATCACCAGGATCCCATATGGGTGCCACTGCGTGTCTGCTGCTCCACTGCCCATCCAGCTCCCTGTTTGCAGCCTGGGAAAGCACTATAGGATGGCCCAAAGCCTGGGGACACAGAAAAAGCTCCCAACTCCTGGCTTCGGATCAACTCCGCTCGGGCCATTGTCACTTTATCAGCAGATGGAGGATCTTCCTATTTTTCCTTCTCTGTGTAGATCTGCCTTTACAAAGAAAAATCTTTAAAAATACATCTATATAATCTCGGGCTGGAAGGGTATATGAGGACTCTACTGTGTCTCATTTATTCTAACTCATGTCCAGTGGAAACTTTTGGGAGTGTGTCTGCTAGTAGCTTCTCAACTTCCAGCAGATGCAGGGCTCTGTCTGACCCTCTCCTAAACGTCACTACCAAATGTGTTCAGGTCACAGAGCCCACAAAAGCAGCTCTCAGGTTTTATCGCATGAGGTTCTTTTTTGTCCTGTCAGTTTTTGCCAGATACTGTTTTGCCAGCTTTTCAGTTGCTAAGAAAGATGCTTTAAATTTAGGTTTACTGCTTATCAGTGAGAGTGGATCCGAATAATTAAGCCTGACTTGACTAGAAATGAGATGTCACATCTCAGTATCTTAAAACAATAGAAAAAGTAATGGTGATTTTGAGTATCATAGTAATGTTGCTATGAAGTTAGAAAATCAGGTGGAAGTAAGTACTGTGTACCCTTGAATTTTCTTCCACTGAAATTTTTGTTGAAGAAAAATCCATGGTGATGGTTTGCTTTGATAAGGCTTTTTAATAAAATGACGTACTCTGGCATTGGATATATAATACCCAATCTGTCCCATCTTATTGTTGAATTAATTCCTTGATCACTATCTGATGATCTTTATCTTTTTATAGCTTTTGGCCGAAGTGTATTTTGTCTAATACACTACTCCTGCTTGCTTTAGGTTTCCACTTACGTAGAACATTTTTTTTCCATCTTTTCACCAGTGTGTCTTTACTAATGAGTGTCTTAAGCTGCATATCCTTGGTTATTTTTTAACTCATTTAGCCAGACTATATCTTAACTGGGAGTGTGGTCCATTTGCTTTTGTTCTTAATAATTTTTAAGATTTTTCTTTTATGATTTTGACAGTCTTTACATAGGTAATTATGGTAAAAAGGTTCAAGGCCTATAGGGAAGTGAGTAAGACTATTTCCATATTGTTCCCTTCATGTATCTGAGGTAAAGGGGAATATTAATGGATAAGCCCCACCCAGTTACCCACCCACCCCAAGTCCCAGATGTGGGGCATGCTCTGAGACACTTGCTCAAGTGGTTTTGATAGTTCATGAATTGCTGCCAGTCTCACCACTCCGAGCAGGATGAGGTCATTGGAGGATCCACTGATTGACATAGTCCATCATAGTCTCCATTTGCACAGTATTTTGCTTTCAACAAATAGCTGAGGTTGTTGACTTGCTCTGTCTTCTGTCTTTTCTTGATTAGAGTTCTGTGTCCACCATTTCGATTGGGGAGATCCCCAAAGAAACTTTGAGGTATTCCCAGACCAGATTCTTGTATGTTCTAGCAAGCACAGGGCCCGGCACAGTCCATCATCCCGATCAGCTGGTGGTTGCGATTGCTGGGTTGGTTCTGTTTTCAGTCCCGACTTGCACTGGAACCAAGGGGTGTTGCAGTCCAGCCTGGTTCTGCCCAGCACATACTCAGCCCTCACATAAACCAGTGGGAGCTGCAGCCTAGTCAGAGCGACCCACAATAACCCCCACCAGGCTCGCCCCCTACCCTGGTTTGCCAGTATGTGTAGCACACTAGTCCAGTCTGCCCCATATCCCATTTGGCTCTCGTACATGTCAATGGGTATTGAAGCTTAGTTTCATCTAACCAGCTCCACTATGCAGCCCTCACGGATGTTGTTGAGTGCCTCTCTGTCTAGCCACGCCAGCCCCCCGTTGTAGTTTTCGTGCCTTCCCGCAGGAGTAGTAACCCAAGAGGGAAGAGCCCACTATTTCCCTCCCAGGTTTATGCACTCTTCGGGGTGGTTCTGTGGTTTAACTTGACAGAAATGGGCCCCAGTGCCAGCTTCTACTAGCTGATGTTGTGGCTAAGCCCAAACAACCCTCACCCAATCTAATGTATGCTCACACCAGTAGGAATAATCAGCCCAGCCTGGCTTTTCCCTGATCTAGTCCACATGAGGCGCACAGGTATTGTAGCCCTACTAAGTCTGGTCTGCCCCCATCCCAGCCCATGCTCTCCAATGGGAGTAGCTGTCCAGTGAGGGGACCAACCCCTTAATCCCCCTGCTAGCTCTGCCCCCTCCCTTCCTGGTTCTCTCACGTGCTGATTGGTTGCTGCGGCCCCATCCAATACAGGCAACCTCACCTTGGCATTACACATTGTGCTCTGGTTTTTATTGCGACCGAACCTGGACCGAACCACACTCTGTTCTGGTGTTAGGATTTGCCAGTGGATGACGTGGACTGATTCAGCCTGGTCTGTGGTCCATTGACTTTCAAAGCTGTTACTAATAAGTAGTAACAGTAAGTAGCTGTTATTAATAAGTAATCTATCCATTTAAAAATTGGTTGGTTTCTTCTGAGTATTCTTCATCCAGTTATTGGTGAGCTTCAAAGTTTTGCATTTTGGGCCCAGCACAATAGCGTAGTGGTTAAAGTCCTCGCCTTTCACATGCCAGGATCCCATATGGGCGCTGGTTCTAATCCCGGCAGATCAGCTTCCCATCTAGCTCCCTGCTTGTGGCCTGGGAAAGCAGTCAAGGATGACCCACAGCCTTGGGACTCTGCACCCACATGGGGGGCCTGAGCTCCTGGCTTTGGACTGACTGAGCTTCAGCCGTTGTGGCCACTTGGAGTGAGCTATCGGACGGAAGATCTTCCTCTCTGTCTCTCCTCTCTGTATATCTGACTTTGTAATGAGAATAAATAGAAGTTTTGCATGTTCTCATGATGCTAGCCTGCTACCTTTTATTTGCTTCTGTCTGTACATTTCCCTCAAACAAGTTTTAGGAGGCCAGTTGATTCTGATGACTTTCCTGACTTTCACTCATTTTGGAGACTATTTAAGTTATAAAAGATAGTTCTACTCAGCCAAGTATTTTTGGCTGATAGGCTTACTTTTTCTTCACAACTTGAGATAAACCATTCAATTCCCTCTTGGCCTATAAAATTTCTGTTTGACAATGTTGCTCGTTTAGTGGAGGTCCCCTTGAAAACGACAGTGCTTTCTTTCTGAGAAGTAACGATTGTTTGTACTTAAAAGAGCTGGACCACAATAGGTCAAGGGAACGTGGATCTTTTCTGATCCTGTCAATTGACATCCTATGGGCCTTCGGTACTTGCAGGTGTACTTAACAAGATCAGGGAAGTTATGAGCTGTTTCATTGAATATGCGGCATACTCTCTTCCTCTCAGGAATTCCAAGAAAGCATTCATTTCAGTAAGGTCTCAAAGCTCTCGGGCTGCTTTCATTCCCCTTCTCTCATTTTTCTTAAAGCTTACTAGAAAAATATTGAACTTGTCTTCAAGTTCAAATATTTTTTTTTTTTATTTTGGCTTTTTATTTTTATTTTTTATTTATTTTTTTTTTAAATATTTATTTATTTTTATTGGAAAGGCAGATTTTTTTTTCTTTTTTTTTTTAAATTTATTTTTAATTAATATTTAGCATTATGTGACAGTTTCATAGGCTTTGGGAATCCCCCTTCCCTCCCCCCTCCCCTCCCCCCTGGTGGATTCCTCCACCTTGATGCAGTATTACAGTTCAAATTCAATCAAGATTCTTTCCTTGCAAACATATATTAAGCATAGAGTCCAGCTACTTATTGTCCAGATGGGTCAAATATTTTTAATTCTGTTGACCCTCATTTATCTTGACTTTCAACTATTTTCATTTTTAATTTTCTTTAAGAAATACTTGATTTGCAAGGTAGGTAAAGAGGGGGAGACAGATCCTCCATCTCAATGGCTGACATCAAGGCCTGGGCCACTGGATAGCCAGGAACCTGGAGCTCTGTCCCTCTTGTAGATGACAGGGACCCAAGTACCTCTGCCCTCTTCTGCTGCCTCTGCAGACATACTAGCAGACACCTGGATCCAAGGTAGGATGACCAAGACTTGAATTGGAGCTCATATAGAATATCAGTGCACAGGCAGTAGCTGAGCCTGCTGCTCACAAGACCCAGTTGACAATTCATTTTGTAATATCTGTTCAATTCTTCCAGGTCAATCCTTGCCAAATTTCTCATATCATGCGTTGATACTCTAATTTCACTTTCTATTGGAGGTAGTCTTACGTCTTTTTGAGTGTTCCACATGCTTCTTTTTGGATTCTTTATTTTATTGGAAATGCAGGTTTACAGAGAGAAGCAGAGACACAGAAATACCTTCCAACCACTGGTTTACTCACCCAGTAGCCAAATGGCCAGAGCTGAGCCAATCCAAAGTCAGGAGCTTCTTCCAGATCTCCCACATGAGTGCATAGTGCCAAGGCTTTAGGCTGTCCTCTGCTGCTTTCCCAGGCCACAAGCAGGGAGCTGGACGGGAAGCAAAGCATCCGGTATTAGAACCAGTGTCCAAATGGGATCCTGGCATGGTCGAAGGCATGAGGACTTTAGCTGCCAGGCTACTGAACCAGACCCCTTAACTGCCAAGCTATTGTGCCAGACCTCTCCCGTGTAAATTCTCAAATTTACTAGCATTCCTATGTATGCACACTGAAACCTAATACAGGCATACACTAGGTATTAATGTTAAACACTTAAACAATGTTGTAGTAGTATCTTATAGACAATTCTATATGTAAAACTTGCAGGGTTCATCTTTAAACATGCTGAAGCCTTTAGTATTTTGTCCGAGCTTTTCCATTCTACGATAGCCATACTTCTGTAGGACAAAATATTCTACAAGTAATTCTTTGCTTTAATAATCTGCTTATTTGCTCGAATTACATTTTGAAACAATCATGCAAGACTCCAAATTAAGACATTCTATAAATAAAAACATACGTTTTAAATACTATTGCTTTAAGCAGTTCTTACCCATTTCTTCCAATTTGCAGAAACATGTTTTAGCACAAAGCTGCCTCAAAACCAGGAATGAGAAGGTTTTCAAATAACCTTCTAGCTGATTAGGAAATTTCCCCTTGTCAAAAGGAAGATGAGAATCACAATGAGGACCTGAAGGAGGCCAAGGTCCTAAATTCCTTCCAAAGGGCAGACTGCAAGGTTGCTCCTCCCTTTTCCATGGCTGGTAAGTCTGGAGCTGCTTCTTGGCTTCTGTTGTGTTGAATTCAAGAGAAGCAAAAAATTTCAATTTGGCTGTTGTCTTCAGAGACTATCTAGGAATGTATTAGTTATCAATAAGATGAAAATCACTTAAAAGTAGATGTTAAAACACTGTTGTTCTTCACAAGGAATCAGACTTCAATTCCATTATCTTACAGGAAAATTCAGAAATTATACACCTCATAACCAATTTCACTATCCAATTTAAAACACTTTGTGTAAGGCAAAACATCACTTCTTTCTAAGTAAGAACAAATAATACAAAATCTGAACCAATTTCATGATTAGGAAACATTTTGACCAATGGACAAATACTCATTTACTTCATGCTAAATTTTATGGCAGTCAATGATGCTGAGGTAACCTTGAAGGGTGGCTGCCAGCCTGGCGCTGATGCTGGTTCAGTCTTAACACCTAAGGGCTAGCTCTCTGACCACGATCAACCGGCAGATCTAATTCAGAAGGCAAGTATAAACTCTGGGCACCCCTCCAACGGACAAATGGACCCACTGGAGGGGACTGCACTCCTGGACAAGGGCGGCCATAAGCATGAAAGAATTTCAAAATGTTCACACTTGAAACAATTTCTAAGGGTAATAATGAGCAAGTAGCCTTGGCCCAGGGAGAGTTAACCTCGCCCCTGGCATGGGTTTAAGTCTCCTGCATGGCAGGGATATCACTCCGCTGGCGGTTCCCTTCAGGGTTCACATTAATGGGAAAGGGTGGGAGCAGCTCAAGGTGCCCCACCAGAAGGCTTAGAACTGGTGCTGTGCTCTTTATTCCCCTTGAACTGGGGGTGGTTTCCTTCCCTCCGAGCATCCCAGAGGCTCTTGTGGGGGTGGTTGAGGTGGGTCAAGGCCAATGTTCTGAGCATCAGTTTTGCTCTTCCTTTGGTTAAGTTATTTGTCCGTAATACTTAGCAATGTTACGCACGGTGCCAATCAGACCATGGTCTGTCCCGTTCCGCGGGACATCAGTGCACAAGGAAGACCCAGTAAGATGGAGAGATGGGAACAAGAGACGCGGAGAGAATGACCAAAGAGTGGGGGGCCCGAGAGTAAGGGTGGGGTGGAGAGTAGGGGTGGAGGTTGGGGGGTGCGTCATCTAGGCAGTAAGGGTCCTCCTGGGGCAGTGGGGGAGGGTGAAAGTCTGGGAGGCCATCTTCAGGTGGGGGGACATCAGCCCACCCATGGCCCAGGTACTGGGCCGTGGTCCATGGGAAGCGATGGTAGGCCAGCCTTGCGTACTTCTCCCGGACCATCAGAGCCTTGGCCAGGTTCTTGGCAGCCTGATCATAGTCGTCCGGTGATCCCAGCACAGTAATCTCCGCTGATGGTGACCCGCTGGTACTAAGGCATTGCATAGGACACCGGCGCAGGCTGGGAAACAGCTCCAGAGACCACAGGGGTTGCCGGAGACATGGCTGGACTGGCTGTTGGTGGGGCCTTCCAATCTTGCTGGGTTGGCATTTGCAGAGACAGGGACTGGGATCAACTCTTGACGCTTTTCTTTCTTTTGGCCATCTCCACAGACTTCTGCTCAGCCAGCACCTTCTGCAGCTCGCTCTCCTTGGCATCCTTCTGCCCAACGGGGCAGTCTCCTGGGACGGTGAAAAGGTACAAGGCATCCTTGCTGTCGTCCTCTCGGAGTACTTTGGCAAACACCTTCTAAGCCAGGAGCCGAATTGCTCGTCTAGTTGAGAGACGATCAACTTGGGGAATTGGCACGGCTGTCTCAGCTTTTCCCAGCAGAGACAGCCGATTGCGCCTTGCTTGCGGAAAAGCGTGGCGTCCACCAACTCCTGTCCACTTGGCTTTCTGTTGCTCATGTCCCGAAGCAGAGTCAACCATACCAGTTCTCTGCCTAACCTGCCGGACAACGGCAGGGATCTCAGCGTCTCCCATGGTTTTAAAAACCTTCTGTGTGTCATTTGTATTCTTAGTTTTTAGCTTATTTCTATTCGAGGAGGGGTGGGGATCTCCCATGGTTCTAAAAACTTTGTGTCTGCGTGTCATTTTTATTCCTAGTTTATAGCTTATTTCTACTCGAGGAGGGGTGGGGATCTCAGATGGTTTTAAAAACTTTGTGTCTGCGTGTCATTTTTATTCCTAGTTTTTAGCTTATTTCTATTGGAGGTGGGGTGGGGATCTCCCATGGTTTTAAAAACATTGTCTGCGTGTCATTTTCTTTCATTTTAGCTATTGGGAGTCGCGGTGGTGAGGGGGGTCAGGCGGGGGGGCGGCGGGGGTGGCAGAGTGTGGGGGGCCCAGGCGAGGGGGGCGGCGGGGGTGGCAGAGTGTGGGGGGCCCAGGCGAGGGGGGCGGCGGGGGTGGCAGAGTGTGG